>NW_025742819.1:0-26530 GCF_021292245.1 Micropterus dolomieu | reverse complement strand
CTCGCCATTGGGCAAAAATTTCTATACAAGATGTCTGTCTGATAGTGCTGTAGCTAAATTTAAGGATGCGATTCCATCAGCTCTAAATACATTATCTAGTCACAAAGTAACGGAGGACTCCTATGCTAATTTCAGTCCCTCCCCAAAAAAAAAGCCCTAACTTGATCCGGATGTTTTAGCTAACTATAGACCTATATCTAACCTTCCATTTCTCTCTAAGGTTATGGAGAAAGCAGTTGCTACACAGCTGTGTGACTTTCTACAGAGCAATAGTTTATTTGAGGATTTTCAGTCAGGATTTAGAGCTCATCATAGCACAGAGACAGCACTGGTGATAATTACTCATGACCTCCTTATTGCATCAGACAAAGGACTTGTCTCTGTACTGGTTTTATTAGATCTTAGTGCTGCATTTGATACCATTGACCATCAGATCCTATTGCAGAGACTGGAACATTTCATTGGCATTAAAGGAACCACTCTAAGGTGGTTTAAGTCCTATTTATCAGATCGATTTCAGTTTGTACATGTAAACGATGAGTCCTCCATGCATGCCAAAGTTAGTCATGGAGTTCCACAAGGATCTGTCCTCGGACCAATCCTCTTCACTTTATATATGCTTCCTTTAGGCAATATTATCAGGAAATATTCCATAAACTTTCATTGTTATGCAGATGATACTCAGTTATATCTATTGATCAAACCAGATGAAACTCATCAGTTAGCTAAACTTCAAATGTGCCTTCAGGATGTTAAAACCTGGATGACCTGTAATGTTAAACTCAGATAAAACTGAAGTTATTGTTCTGGGGCCCAAGCACCTTGATGGCATCGCCCTGGCCTCCAGCACCACTGTGAGGAATCTTGGAGTTATCTTTGATCAGGACATGTCGTTTAAGTCTCACATTAAGCCAATTTCAAGGACCGCCTATTTTTACCTACGTAATATTGCGAAAATCAGGAACATCCTGTCTAAAAATAATGCAGAAAAACTAGTCCCATGCATTTGTTACTTCTAGGCTGGATTACTGCAATTCCATATTATCAGGCTGCTCAAAAAAGTCCATTAAGACTCTTCAGCTGATTCAGAATGCTGCAGCACGTGTTCTGACAGGAACCAGGAAAAGAGATCACATTTCTTCTGTCTTAGATTCTCTACATTGGCTTCCAGTAAAATCCAGAATAGAATTTAAAATCATTCTTCTTACCTACAAAGCTCTTAATGGTCAGGCACCATCTTATCTTAAAGAGCTCATAGTACCTTACTACCCCACCAGAGCACTGCGCTCCCAGAATGCAGGGTTACTTGTGGTTCCTAGAGTCTCCAAAAGTAGACTAGGAGCCAAAGCTTTCGGCCATCAAGCTCCTCTCCTGTGGAACCAGGTTCCAGTTTGGGTTCAGGAGGCAGACACCATCTCCACATTTAAGAGTAGGCTTAAGACTTTCCTCTTTGATAAAGCTTATAGTTAGGGCTGGCTCAGGTGAGTCCTGAACCATCCCTTAGTCATGCTGCTATAGGCCTAGACTGCCGGGGGATTTCCCATGATGCACTGAGCTCCTCTCTCCTCTACTTTCTCTCCCTCTGTATGCAACCTCATCCCATTATTGCATGTTACTAACACAACTTCTCCCCTTTCTGGTATCCTTGTGCTTTCTCGTCCCTCTCCTCTCTCCTCCTATCACTTCCTGCAGGTGTTTCTGGCTCTGGAGCTGTGGAGTCTGGATCTGTGGCTGCGGGTCACCTGCTGCCCCGTGTTCCTGCTCGACACCCTCTGCTACAACTATTGTTACTAGTCCTCTTATTATTATCATTAACACTACTATAAATATCTATACCATTTTTCAATTAGTCTATAGCAACATCACCTTTACTGTCTGTACCTCTGTGTGTCTCTCTGTGAGCTAACTGTTGTTGTGATTTGGCGCTATATAAATAAAATTTAATTGAATGTGCGACAGGGTGTCTCAAGGTTTTGATGTCATTTTTGGGCTTACACGTACATGTTGCCGACCAGCTTGGCTGGAGCAAGAGTTTCAGAGTGGTGAGTTATTAATCTTTAACAACAGTATCTTTCATCCATAAAGTTTTAACTGAGCTCTTTTTCTACATCACAGGAACAACCTTCTGTCCACTGACTGTCTGGAGGGTAGCTAATGTTTGGAAGAGAGGTGTGTGCTGCAGCTCACTGTTTTTCCACCTGTGTTTTTAAGGGCGTGTCAGACTAGCCGCTTGGCGAGCGTATTATGAGGTGCATTTAGCTTTCATCCCTGTCTCGTCACAGGGATGAAAGGGAAGCGGCTGGACTACAAACAAGCTGTGTTCAGGCAGTTAAAAGCAGAATTTTCTTTGGGAGATGGGACCTCCCTTTGGGCTGTACTTCGGGCTTCTTCACCTTACAAACCTGTTACATGCACAAAGAGTGTGGGAGGAAATCTGATTCCAGCTCTTACAACTTTAACTACGCATGTGGGCTTGGCCTTTCTGCTGTGTTCATGTCTACAGTCTGCACTCGCAGAAGGGGGTGCAATGGGGGATTGAGCACCTGGCCTTTTGCCCTTTGATGGCCAAAGTGCCCTTTGTCAATGACACATTTACAGATTTAAAAATTAATTAATTAAAGGTCCTTTTGTTAAGGCCTGCCGAATCAAACTATTAGTAAAATGAATTAATAATTTCGCAGTAAATAAAATGACCCACATTATGACCTTTCACCTGATGACCTCATCCGTGACGAGCCCACTCATTCACACACCGTTAGTGATTCAGCAGCACTGACTAGAGGACACCTGCAATTCCACCGGTATGGGGTTTGCGGCAATGTGCTTGTTGTGGGTTGTTGGATGTATTTTATGAGAGACGCAAAGAGCAGCACAGTAGTTGTGTATTGCTGTGTGTCGCCTGTAGAAGTAATGTTAGCTGCCGTCTAACACTAAAACTGTGCTAACAGCTAACGTTACTTCTGCACACAGATAAACAAAGGTCCTCTGTTCACTTCGTTCTTGCTATCCAATGACGGTAAAAGTCAAGGGAAACTGGACTTGGTTGAAGATGCTATAAAACGTTTTGTGCCTCATCCAAGAGACTTCTTCAGTTCTGACTGACTGGCAGGGAAACTCTGTTATTTAACCTCAGTGGGGTCGTTTGCCAGGATTGTCGATACCGCTGGTTCGTTAGTGTTCCTGGTTGCTGTGACGGCAGTCGTTAGGACTACCGGTGGCCAAGACTGAACGACCATCGTTGGTATCTTCACCTGAGGCCAATAGGTTACATTTGTTGAGTTTCCTGGGAAGTGATGAAAGGACAGCATTGTCTGTTCAATGACGGCTTCTCGACCCGGGGGTAGACGCTTCCTTGACACCTCTTTCAAACCATCCATCTTCTGTCTAAAATGTGCACCTGGTGGTCCTCAAACGAGTGTCCTCTGTCCTTCAGATTCAAGTAGTGTTTGTTATATCTGTAGTCACAGATCACCACCAGAAGTATCAGCAGCAACAAAAGCAGCAGCAGCAGCAACCCCTCAGCAGCATCTGTTCCCTTTAAGTTATGTCAGCTCACCGTGTTTTAAATCTAGATCTGGGTATTCCCTGTGTTTCTTTTTCAAAACTGTGTCACAGCATTTGTTGTATCGATATAGAAGCATCTGTATATGCATATCAGCAAGGAATACATAACAATATATTTCTGTATCAATATTTTGAGAACAGCCCTATTAAATCCTTGTTCCATGTGCCCCTTTTATACCTTGAGCACCTGCCCTTCCAAAGGTCTCTGCACGGCCCTGGTCTACAGAGCAGCTATATCTGGCAGGGCAGTCACCACTGTCATTCCCCTGATTCTATGACTCTGTAGTCTCATTAAAGCAGATGGAATGCTATTCTTTTTTCTTCCTTCGAGGAGGTCGATTGAGTTTCACAATCGGGGTTAATGAATTTTATTTATATATATATATTTGATAGAGCCCTCTTAAATGGTGCTAAAGGTAGCCTAGCCAAGAGTTTCCTCTTTAGACAGCTGCTGAGTAGAACTTTTCTGTTGCTATGGAGCTTTTGGATTGGAGACATATTAAATTTCCCACATTGACATATGCTTTTTAAAATTCAATTTTTTTTCCCCCCTAAACACTGTTGTAAGCAAGCTCTTTACATGTAGCAGATGACTGATTGTGAGTAGTTCTTAGTGACAACACCCAGATTTCACCGCCCGCACCTGCTTACTGATTTATGCTACTGGTATCCTCTCTAGTAAATAAAAGAGCAGAAAGGGAAAAGCGTTGTTGTGGAGAGGAAAGTGAAGTGAGAGGTGAATGAAGCATGAAATATATGTAGTATAATCCCTTACAAATTGTTGTCCTCCATACGGTTAATTTCGCTGGAATGATTGAAACGAATCTACCTTTACTTTTGTACCAATTATAAGCCTATTTTTTGTTTTTGTGAATGAACTGAAAGGAGCCTAACCCAGCGAGGGTGATTTTAGTTATTTGCATGGTGTTCTTTTGTGGTTTGTTTTTAGTGTGCATTTTTGAAATACAAGCTATTTTGTATTATGCGACAAAATGTTTCAGATTTTGGCTTTCATTATATTATTTCCATTCAAGGTGAGGGTCCCTATTTTGATGTGTTCTTTGTGACATTTTGATTAAGACAAAGCACACTGAATAAACAAAAAACTTAATATCTTAAATGTCAGGAAAGAGACCTGACTGGCAACCTAGATATAAATAAAGAGTCAAACTGTGACAATGTGGGCTACCTTACTTTCCTCAGGCCGAGGAGCTACCTTTTAGCTCTAAAATGCTTTGTGTCTTTAGTGTCTTAAGTTTTCTGGTCCCAAATTTAGGACTAGCACTAACTTGGCTAGTTAGGTGCTCTTTTTAATGAGAAGATTAACTGTAAATAAGTGTGCTTTTCAGCCCTGAGTAGTGTCTGCAGCCGTCTTCTCTGACTGAATACAACCCCACCAAGGCTCATAATAAAGCATAATTGCTGTGAGTGCTCATTAATAACAGAAGGTTACTCAGATAAGCATAAGAACATTTTTATCAGTTCCTCTCTTCTCTCATCTCAAATCTGACAGCAGGACAGTCAGAAGACATTGTTTAGGAAGAAAACAGAATTTGAAAACTGAGGGGTACATGTCCTTTCCCTGTGCCCAATCATATGTCCCTTGTCAAATGTGATTTTAACGCATGTTTTCCCCTTTACAATATAACCATGTGGAGCTTAAATAAGCAACTATACAAAATGTGTAGATGATTTGAGTTTGCATGTGTGACTCACCCATACACACAGTGTGCTGCAGTAACGATCCAGCGTGACGTTATGATGGAGCCGCCGCACAGGTGTTCATTATTGAAGTGAAGACTGACCTGCCAGGGGAACTGACCCGACTTGGAGACGTTACCTCCGACGATACGAGGGCTGTATCGAGGCCTGGCGCCGCACTCTGAGGACAGATGCGTGGAGGGTCATAGGTCAGCTTGTGCAATTCTCAGGCTTGGATACAAACACAATGCTAATTCACATGCACTGGACTGACACCATGTCCTGGTAGGCTGATACTGGCCTTAACTAAAAATCAGTCAGTAACAGCCGTGTGTTTCTGAGTTTCTCCTACCACTGAGTAGCTGTTGTGAGTCACTTTGCCTGGGAGAGCTGCTATCAATAAAATCAATTCTCATGTCCTGTTCACTGTCACATGATATGTACTGACGATTTTACCAGCCTGTCAGTAGGAAGTGTCCCAAGGAAAATAAGTTTATTTCCATGAAAAGAGTTAATGTAGTACTGCACTGATTTAGTATTGCTCTTCCATGTTGGGGGACTCAAGAGACATAGAAAAAAGTGTGATCAAAATTGGGGCTGTTTTTTTGTCAGACTTGACAAAGCTTTTTCAGAATCACAGAAGAAATTATACAGCTGTTTCCAAAGGCATAATGTTCCCCATGATAAGTCATGTGATCTTTATGTGTTATTGGTGCCACATAAAGATCACTGTAAAATACAGATCAAAAGGATCGGCTATGAGAAGTTTTGACCAAAGGTATCAGTATCTAATGATGTGCGGATTGATACTAAAGTATTGATATTTCTGAAACCTAGGATTGATACTCATATAAAGGGATTGATATCTAAACCCAGTAATTTGGAGTGAGTGTGTTTTATCATAAGTATCTTAAGTACCCTTAAAATTTCCTGCTATTGAATAGTGACTGTGGCTGACTGTTACGTCTGGCTGTATTTTAGCTGTGAAGGTAAGAATGACGCTGTGTGTGATGAGTGTGCAAAGACAGTGAAATACTCTCACAACACCGCAAACTTTGCTAAACATCTGAAATTAAGTCAAAATAATATGACATTAAACTAGAAATAAAATATGTAAAAAGTATTGTATTGGTATCAGCAATACCAGCCTGGGTATTACTTGGTATTGGATAGTAGAGGAATTAAGTGGTATCGCACATCGCTATCATTATCAACCTTCACAAATCCATACTAGTTTAACCCTAGTACATGAAGACATACGTGCACAAATACATACAAGCCACATAAACACTGTCATGCACACAACCTGGTTCCATATCAGTCATGTAATTACATCTAACCCTTGCTGTTGAATGCATAAAACAGATGTAAGTTATTCTTACTGGGGTGATTTATAAATACAGACTACTTGTCTTAGCAGGTAAAAGTAACAGCACATACCTACATACACTCCAACAAAGACACACACAGAAAAGAACACATTTGCATGCCATGCAAGAACCCCCACACATGTAAGAGCACATGCGCTCTTCTCGACTCCATCATGATTTAAACAAAATCACTCAGTCTGCAGTATGTTTTCTCACCCAGACATTTCAGCGTGGTCACCTTCCCTGAGCTGCAATGAGTCTTACTGTGGCAACACAGGAGGTGGAGGTCAAATCACAGAAACTCAGCAAACATGGACTACAGGTCATAATAAGTGTCCAGTGAATTTACAGATCAGGAAACAGAGCGCAGAAAGTTTAAATGTAGAATGAGAATATTCAATGTCAATGAAGTTTCTTCTTTGATGTCACCCAACCTTCAGTGATTTATGGACTTTCTTGATGGACAGATAGTGTTCCACTGAGGTTAGCATGCTAACCAGCCAGCTCCAGCCTGTCAGTGATGTATCTGTCACGAACCAGTCAGCTCTATGAGAAAATTTGGATTGGTCCCATTTGAATCTGGAAAGTTTAACAATGTTCACCATAGGAATAGTCCTCTCAGTAATCAGAATGATCACTTCTAAAACTTGCAAATAGGTAGACACTGTGGATATACAACACAACCCTACAGTGATATTGCAGGATATGATTCTCTTATATGCTTACTTATTACTTATGATTGTTCAGATGATACTCAATATGTGTGACATGCTTATCTTAGGTAATTCAACAGTTAAGACAGTTAGAAGCTTGTGCTGAATGACGGGAAACCGGGCCCGGACAACAATACACTCTGACTCACTTCACACTTATATTAATACAGTCACACACACACACACACACACACACACACACACACACACACACACACACACACACACACACACACACACACACACACACACACACTCACATGACAGCCCTTAAGGCACACTAGAACATTCTATACCAACTGTCAATTACCATATATGGCAAACACGAGAGACACACAGGGGTGCAGTTTCCAGCATATGATCATTGCTTAGCCGGAAGTAGTCAGACTTTGTGTTAGACAGCCTGACAGCAGAGTCTCCGGATATATATCTGTATTGGGTTGAATAAATCAACATTGTGTGAACTTAATACCTTGTCTCATCTGATCCTTCTCATCAATGAATTTGGGGAAGTCGTTGCACTTCAACAACACTAATGTTGAATAACTACAAATTGCTATTTGCCAAAAAAGTAGCTGCACTCACTCCCCAACTAACACAAAGGATTGACACAAAAAGCTGGGAAAAGTGAAATGCAGAGCCTTATTTCCTGCTCTAATGTGATCAAAGCTTTTAGAGTCAACATAACATAAAATCATAAAAGATCATTATAATCCTGTATATCCAACATGTCAGCTTCTACAATATACTATAGACATTATCTACAGAGTTGTAGAGACTTGACCCAACCTGTTGAGGAGCATTTAGATTTTTTTTTTATAAAACTGATCTGAAAAACTCCAGAAACAGAGGTACAAGGTTTTTCATGCCACATAATGTCATTTATTTCTTATTTTCAGTTGTGGTCATTTTAATGTCTTTATTATTTCACTTTTGAGCTTTTGATAATCGTTTAATTAATATGTACCAGCTACATATTATACATATAGGTTCCCCTTATTCTCTTAAAAACACGTACACCTTTTGAACAAAGTCAAAAAACAAATGCTGTTATTTGCAGGTGGAGTTGGATTAGGCATTCTACTTTTTGAGCTCAAAGTAAATGAAGAGAAGCAACACACAAGTCCAGTGTAATAGATTATTTAAATCATCCAAAGCAACTCAGATTATTAATACTGTTAGTTTGCATATTTTCATTCAAATACTAAAAATGTGCTTTTAACCTGAGGGTTGTGATGTTCTGGAGCTTGATGATCTGTGACTGGCTCAGGTTGATGGACACCATGTTGTACTGAAGCTCCTGCTCAATGGAGGTCACAGAGATGAAGAAGGACTCCACATACCTGACAGACACAGCAACACAGAAAGAATTTACAGCTAATGATGAGGCAGTTTGAACCTAATAAATAATGGGATGAGGCTGATCACTTTGATACATGGTAATATATAAAAATAAAACCAGCAACTAGTCTCCATGTTAAACACTGAACCTCTTAAAAGTTTTGTACACTGTGTTAACACTGTACACTGTTTGATATGCTTGGACATGAACTCAAAATCAGACTACAATGTGCACATGCTACACTTCCATTAAAGCGATACCAATGATACTGAAGTGAACACTGTAAAACAATGCGATCAATAATTGTCCACTTAGCTTCTTATTATGGTCATCTGATGAAACAAACAACTTAAAAGCTCAGTCCATTTCAAATTTCATGTATATAAATGGGAAAACTTTATCAGCTCAGTGGGGGTACAGAATGAAAAGCTGAACCAGACTCAACTGAACGTAACATCTGGCAGGGTTCTGCAATGGTCAATCAAATATGTGCAAGCACACATTGTTGGTAAATTACTTTGGAACATAACCACTGTTTCAAAGCTGTCATAAACGTCGGTGCAGGAAAAAAAACAGATCAAGACAAAAATATGAAATAAAAGTTGGACGTGGACACAAATCTCCCACAGTGTCACACCATAACCATGCACCATGCAGACAGAGCTAAGAAAATAAGAGATTTGTGCCACAGTCAAAACCTGGAGTATCCTAGCTGTTTGCAGGCGGAGGCCCCCAGCCAGTTGTTCCAGCCCTCTGAGCAAACTGTCCTCCACACTCCACCTCTCTGGACCTGGAGGATCGAGCTGCTCCCACTCAGTCGCACTGACAGACAGGCAGACAGAGAGCAAGAGACAGAGAAACACACAGACAACAGGTTTATATAGCGGTGGACAGAAAGGTAACATCAAACAGATTTCAGAAAATTTTTAGGGTTTCCTTGAGCTTTTAACTGCATCTCACACCTTCTTCAACAGATGGAGTTTTTTCACTTGTTGGGGAGATTAAGAAACTCTCATTAACAGATCAAATGGAAATCTACTAGCAAGTGGATCCTGAGTCCCCGAGTCAAGAAACCAAAAATCTCCAAATGTCTCTTAATGTTTATCATCATTTGGATTTGTCATGTTTTAATCATCCAGTCTTTTATAATCATATTTCCCACCAGGTCCAAATCCTGGTTAAAAGTGTTCTCATAAATGCTGAGACTTTAATTCTGGTAGGGCAATGCTGAATCATTTTATGAATTTATTGGCTTAAAAGCAGCCAAACAAACATTTTATTCCTCAGACAATCGCAACAATTCCATCACTCTGGAGGACCTCGAAGACGAGTGTTTGGAGGACCTTGAAGTCTCCATTGACCAGTGTTTTCACAGAGTGGTCATGGGGAAGCCCAAATGAAACCGAACTGAAGACTCACCTGGAGCAGTCTCCTCACAAAGCGGTGACTTTGCTGACATCCTGGACTCAATAGACAAGAAATTGTCCAGCTCTGATGGCCGATTATTTCTGGCATCAAACAGGTGGCTGAACTCGGCGCAAAAAAAACGAGGTCCTCAGAGGTTCAGTTAAATCCCTCACGGAGGGAATGACACGGTTCTCAGCAGAAAATATAAACATTAGAGAAACGATCCTTGATCTACAGGTAAGCAACATGAGGGGACAAGCTGGTAATTTCAGGCATCCCAGAGCAGGCGGATGAAGTCCAAGAGGAGGCCGTAAAAAACTTCATCCTAAAGGAGCTGAAGCTCCCAGCCAACACTGTGAAGAACATCTGGCGGGTCCACCGCCTAGGAGGACAGCGGCTGGGCAACCAGAGGCCCAGGCCCCTCATTGCGAAGTTTGAACACTTCAAGCAGAAGGAACTGTTTAAAAGCCGCTGCAGAGAACTTAGAGGATCGAACTTCAGCGTAAAAAAACACTTTCCACGGGAGATCCTGGACTGACACCGAGGGCTGTTCCCAATAAGGAAGAAGTTCCTTGGAGATGAATAACGGGCAGTTACCACACCAAGCTACAGGTAAACTACATCACACTGATTAACATCCTTTATTTCTCTTCCCTGCTAATCAGGAGGGCTCTGGTTAGGCTAGGGAGCTAAATTAATTGTTATTATTTCCCTCTTATGGCTGTGCTGTGTAGTTTATTTATTTTGCTGGACTGTTTCTGCTTCTCATTCTTTGTCAGTTCTTTTCTTATGTCTGCTGTTTATTGCTGTTGCTCAGCTGGTTGTCTCCTGTGGTCCAACCCCCCCCCCCCCCCCCCCCCCCCCCCCCCCCCAGTTCTCTTGCAGGTGACCTTTCTGCAGTTGGTGTTTTGCTATGTTGTTTCTTGTTGTTTCTCTTCCAAGTGCTGTCCTTTCTCTGGGCTGGGGTTAGGGTCTGTTTGTGTGATGTTTGTGCCCCCCTGTCGGGCCCGGTGAGAAATTAATACATAAATACATAAATAATAAAGTATATTAAACATCTCTTGTTAAAGCAAAATCTGTCTGGCACAACATGGTATCCAGCTCATCATACTTTATAGCAGGCTGCTGGGTGGGACAGGTTTAAAAAAAAAATCCATCTGATGATGGTGGTGTCGTCCGCAAACTTCTCAACAGTGTTCTCTTAATGTTGGGGGTTGCAGTCATGGGTGTAAAGCGTGAACAGGAGGGTTCAGTGCTGGGGGGCTCTATTGTTAAGCACTAATGTGGACTGGCTGCCAAACCGAACTTTGTCTATGTCACATCATTCTAATTACTGTGTCCACTAGTCCACTCTAGTCCACTTGTGTTTTTGAACTTCTGTCACTTAACCTGAACCTGTCTGTTACCTGTCTACCTACCTGCCTGCCTGCAAGCTAATTTCATCAATAAATCACTGAAGTCTGCATTCCAGGTCCTGTTTGAATACATGTCCAAAACAAATAAACGGATTTTAGTTTAATTTGAGGGGGGTAACGCATGCTGACTCCGCTTTAATCTTGAGAAGCTGCAGAGCTGCAGTCTCTATTCATTCAACTTACACTGTACATTTCCAGCTAAAGTGAGGCTATTTGAAGACCCTTCTCTCTCTCTCTCTCTCTGTCTCTCTCTCGCGTCTGCCATTCACCAGTCTTGTGCAGAGTTTAGCGTGCATTCCGTGCTGCCGACAACAGCATGCACGTCGCAGTTTCTCGCGGGTCTATTTCAAATAAGCTGGCTGTTTAAAAATGATATAATATTCTTTGTGTGGTTCATCAACGGTGATAAATTATCTGAAAGTCATGCGAGGTGCAGACAACTCGGCACAACACCAGTGAAGCTGGGGCTTGGTCTTAAAGTTGAAATGTATATTGTAACAGGCTGTATATTAACTTATTGGGAGAAAACTGCTAGTTCTATGTAAAATCAGACGTTGAGCACCCCCATATCACCAAAATGGGTGATCCTTGTTTCACTGCAAAGGTTTGACTGTGAGATTGACAGTCGATTCAGGCTCCGCCCATCGAATGTTCGACTATTCGGGGTCAGCCCTAGTAAATACACCAATCAGCCATAACATTATGACCACATGCCTATCCACATGAACGGTAGCACCCAAGGTTTCCTGGCAGAACACATCCCAAAGCAACATACCTCCGCCTCCGTCGGCTTGCCTTCTTCCCAAAGTGCATCCTGGTGCCATGTGTACCCCAGGTAAGCGACGCACATGTACCCGGCCATCCACGTGATGTAAAAGAATATGTGATCCAGTAGACCAGGCCACCTTCTTCCATTGCTCCGTGGTCCAGTTCTGATGCTCGTGTGCTGATTGTAGGTGATTTTGGTAGTTGACAGGGAGCATGTGCCCCCTGACTGGTCTGAAGCTACACAGCCCCATATGCAACTTTGTGTTCTGACATCTTTGTATCAGAACCAGCATCAACTTTTTCGGGCAGTTTGACCCACAGTAACTCGTCTGTTGGATCGGACCACACATGGTAGCCTTCGCTCCACCCGTAGATCAGTGAGCCTTGGCAGTCCTTGACCCTGTAGCCGATTCACAGCTTTTCCTCCTTGGACCACATTTCATAGGTACTTACCACTGCAGACCAGGAACACCCAACAGGAGCTGTGGTTTTGGAGATGCTCTGACCCAGTCATCTAGCCATCACAGTTTGGCCCTTGTCAAAGTTGCTCAAATCCTTACGCTTGCCCATTTTTCTTGCTTCTACACATCATCACATTGAGGACAAAATGTTCACTTGCTGCCTAATATATCCCACCCACTGACAGGTGCCATGGTAACGAGATGATCAGAGTTATTCACTTTACCTGACAGTGGTCATAATGTTATGGCTGATCAGTGTAGTTCTGCTACAATAATTGTTGTTCAAAATTGAGCTTCCAATGAACTCTAAAATTTGGTGTATTAATTCTACAAAAAAAACAATACAATCCCAATTATCTTATCAGATGTACAATGCAGATTTTTAATGCCAGACCAATCACCAAGAGTATCAGTAGGGGCTAATGTAACAATATCATTGAATCCTGGACATTTTTTGTGTCCTTTTGTCATGAGGAAAAAGTGATCTATCCAACATGAAATAAATAAACTGCTACTTTAGTGGTGTTGCACTGACAGCAGGATGAGGTGGAACACATTTTTTTAAATATAGTTTTCATTTGGACTTAATGCAACGTGTGCTGCTAGCACAGGCTTGTATTATGTCACCACTTAAAGATGCAAGTTTAAGAAGAAGAACACATACATTATTAATTCTGCAAGGCGAAATTAAATACACAAACCTAATCAAATGCAACAACACATGGAGAGATGTCAGAGCAAGGGGGCTGCTTAGTGCGATCCCCCGAGCGGTTGTGGGTTCAGGGGCTTGCTCAAGGCGTCTTTCAGCAGTACCCAGCTACCAGTCCACACTCAAATCTCCGGTCTGAGATGGACTCAAACCAGCAACAATCCAGTTTCCAAGCCAAGTCCTTACGGACTGAGGTACTGCCTGACTTTGTTAATTGTTCTATATTTGTATTCTTATATACTGTATCTTGGCCATTTAACTAAATGACTGCTCTTTGCTCATAACACCAGATCTACTCCTATGTACACGTGTTTGTGTGTGTCTCACCACAGCCAAGCTCGTCCTCTCCATTATCACAGTGCACCTCTCCGTCACACTGAGCTGAGGTGCTGATGCATTGAGACGATGAACCACAATGAAACTTCCCCACACAGCTCAGACCCACTGTAGACACACAGACAAACAGAGGCAGATCAAACCCAGACTAAATGAAAAATTATTGGTATTTGTATAGGATTTTGAAATTCCCTACATTTGGTGCTATCCAGTGATAACAGTACATAGCCTTAGCCATCTGTTTACTGTAGTTAAGTTGACGTTACTGTTTGTCTGCCTTAGATATCTTGTTTAACTCTAAATAATTTCAGATGTAAATTTCTCAGCAGTATGTCGTGTGGCTTGCTTCATGTCTGGATGGTTGTTTTTTAGAATTATATTATTGAATTAAAATTTCAACTAAGTTATATAATATATAGATATAAGTATAATCAGTTATCAGTAAATGTGTATTGAGCTGAGCATAGTGTAGTCAGTGTCCTGTCTATCTCAATCATACTCCGTTGAGATGAGGGGCCGATTTATTGGAATAAAGCCTGAAACCATCCAAACAGTGCAAAAAGTAGCCCAAATGATCACAACCTGCCCAAAACATTTCCCCTGCCCAATAAAATAAAAATAGCCCAACTGTGTAAATAGGCTGTTTATACTGTTCACTGGGCATTAGTGACAATCAAATTAAAGCTGGAAGTGTCTGTGACCTCATGCACTGTGTGAGTGGGGCCTCAATTGTATAACAGGTGAGGACAGCATCAAATATTGATAGAGGAAAGGCAGTCCATGCTACAGTTGCTCCATTATTGCCAAGTGGACAAAGTTCACACAACGCTGAGCTCCTTACCTCCGAGGCCAATCCCGAGAGCGAGAGTGAACACCGTGATGAGACATGAAGCGATTAGCAGCTCGAAGCGGTGGGCCAGCAGTCGATTCTTCCAGCTTTTCTCCCACTCATCCTCTGTCAAGACAAAGTAGTTCATGAACATCTACTATGTTTGAATAGTATACGATATGAGCTGCAAGATTTGGTGATCTCTTTCTCACAGCATTGTAAAGTTAAATGAAAGAGCATTTATGCCATGGAACAATGAGGTTAATTACACCGATAGTGTGTTTTCCTTAGTCAAAACCAGAGTGGGAAAGAGTATATTTTGTCTCTACTCTTTGTCTCTACTCTAGTCTATTCATTTCTACTGAAGACGTACATCTTTAAAGACAAGTCACAAATATATAGTTTCATTTTTTTAAAAGGCTTAGAAATTTCCTCAAACAGGTCACTGTAGCCTTTAGCTAATTTTACAGTAGGAAATAATGCATTTGCTGGGGACTATTTTCTGCGGCGGATTAATACATATTTTGTGGTCTAGTAAGTATTTCTGGCTGCAGGACAGCGTATGTAGGATTGATTCAAAATAAACTACAGTGTGTGTGCACATGGTGATGAAGGAGCATTTCAGCCAGTGTAACAGTGAGGCTTGTTAATGTGTTTTTCAGTTTGCATAGGACTATGGCACAGAGGAAGAAGACACATCAAATTTTGGATTCACACTTAATTGACCCTTTGCTAAGCCACGACCCCTTAGTTACTGTTGCTAAGTCCGACAAACTGTCTGACGGTGCTGCCACTGTCTGTAACTGCACTCTCTGGAGAAATATTGTCTAATTTTTGAAACAAAGGAAAAAAAGTGATCTCAGAAAGGAGACAAAAAGGTTTGCATTAAACAAATAAAGACAGAAGCTAAAGCCTACTGATCACAGAGTGAAAGTGAACCACCACATCACCTGACAATTGAGACAAAAGCCAACGATATTAAGGGTCAACACTGTTCCTGTACAGCTGGATAAGTCTCTATTCACTATTACAATTACAATTAAAGAGCAAAAACAGTAAGGTTATATAACGTTACAGTCAGTAGTAAGTTAAGTTAGCTAGCATTAACTAACTAACATTACATTACAACAATCTACAGCCTACATTTTTTGGATTTGTTTTAGATTTTGGAAAAGGAATAAATCATACTTCTCCTTTCAACCTCCCTGAGTAGTGATTTTAATTATTACAAGTGCCCCAGGAGCAGCGTTTGACCATATCTTGGAAAAATACAGCAAAAACCCCCATAAAACGTCTCCTTTTACATACGAGTCAGTGGAGAGCAGCCATAAAAGAGCGAGTCCTATACTGCGCTGTGATTGGCCAGCTGCATATTCGGGGCGTGGCTTAGCGTAGGGTCAATTACACACTAACAACACTAGCAATAATATAGGATACATTCTTTGTTAGTTTGGGTAAAGCAAAATTTCTGACAAGCAAAATAGAAAGTAACAACAGTCTTATCCTTTGATATCCACAACACACTGCTGAGAAGAGGACAAAATCCCCATTCCGGTGCTTTCATGTACACATTTGGTATCATTCTAACCTTATCAACATGACTTTGGAGTTGAAAAAACCCCTCTAAATATGTATAGTGTAAATGCAACCTAAAACATCTCTGTTATCATATCCCCATTCATACTTCACCTAGCTCCCTTCAGGAGTGATTCTAAAACCTAATGAATTGATTGCAGGGTTTCTTGTTCTGTCCTTGTTTTCAGTTTTGTTTCCATACATAAACTAAATTAACTGTGAACCTCTTCATTATTGATTATTCACCTTTAATAAAAGCAGCTGAAAGCTAAGTAGAAATCCCACAGAATTGTTTGGTATGGTAAAGAAAGAAACTTTCTCATGGGAAAGTGAAGAAGACCAATGAACAAAGAGCTAAATAACTTCTTCATCTCGCATTTCAAGTAGATCCTACTGATCTGATCCTACCTTTGTGCAGCTATTTCACTATCTATTGTTTCAGTCTGTACCATTATACCAAGAACATGACAGGGTCTCACCGTGGATAAATGGCTGCACCTTGGTGATTGGCATGGTCGGACTGGTTGCAGCCAGAGGTTGGGGCTCTTCAGGTTTGGCAGAATCGTTCTCTGATTGGGGTTCAGCAACAAAACTGCCCAGGGGGCTGAAGTTCAGTGTGTTGGGGGTCTCAAAACTGGGGAGGTCTTCTTCCGTTACAGAGACAACCTCTATCCTGGAGGGATCTGGTTGCTCTGTTGTCTCTGTCTTAAGTTCCTGTATGTAGGCAACATAGAGAGATACCAATGAATCAGCTGGTGATTTATTTAACATGCAGCTCCAACTGACAAATCTGTGATAGCAGAGAGAGATGTAGTCTGAGATGTATTTGGGACCAAACATACTGCCAAAAGAGATGTTTGTGCAGAACTTAAGGTATGACTGTAAGCCCATACTTTCATCTCACATGTCTAAATCTTATAAATTGCAGTATATGGGTTAAGCTAGTAATAAGGACGAGGTTGAAGGGTTCTGCATGATCACTGCCTCGCTCTTGTCCTTACTGGAGGCTTCAACAGTGCAAATTAAATTATCACATTGCAGTGCACTATGCAATGATGCAGAAGTTTGGTGGAAAACCAGATGAAAATTCCTTTATACAATGCTAAACGCTTGCTTCTGAATGCATGGCATTCCCAGAGGTTAAACATTAAGACTTTATCAATTATTTGACATATTTTGTACAGATAAAGAAAGACAAAATAATATTTTGTCTTCATATTTTGTCTTTAATATCTGTTTGGAGGACTTGGGGTCCCAGGGGACAAAGTTGGACCAAAATGGCTCTGACACGAATGAGAAAATAACCAAATTTAACTACATCCAAAACAAGCGTTGAAACTGAAAGGAAACAGGGTCCTCCTGGAGGGTTTATCCATCTACCTATTTAAAGACAGATGTTCTGTTTACAACTACTGTATTTGTTTCAGCACTAATTTCATTGACTACCTTTTGTCCACTTACTGTTGGGAGAGCAGCAGTGCTGGCAGCAGGACCTGCAAAAAAGAGATGGTAAACACTGGAATAAGTGTTAAGTGTTAAGATGACATCAATAGAGAAAAGAGATCAAATGGAAGAAAGGGAAGAAGAAATGATAACAAAAAGGGAAAAAGGAATCCTTAAGAAAAAATTGGATGAGTGCTATTCCTGGGTTTGACCAAGTTATGTCCAACGTACTGATCTCTACGAAGCTTTTCGTCATCATGCCATTGTCCACACTCAGCTGCAATTTGTCTTATACCATATGCCCCCAACTCCCTTTTCCTCTCTCCCTTTTTGTCTCCTTCCTCTTTTCCCCCTTTTTCTTCCCCCTCTCTCTCTGTCTTAATGGCTCCTGCTGTGGCTACACTTTGGTACAAAGAGACACCTGAGCAAGTGAGTGCTGCCACTCAGAGGGGGATCAGGTGACCCTGCACCTCCCACTCTGTGGATAGGATTACTTGCAAGTCCCCAACTCAGAGACAGGTGGAGGAGGAGGGAAGCTGCTGGTCACTGCCTGGACACCGTCCAGTGGCTTCACTGTCCAGCTGCTTTCTTCAAATACTATAGCATGAGTCAAACATCTTTTCAAAATGTCACCCCCAGCCGCGCAGATAGTTTGGGTTTAATGTGACATGGTTTTGAGATATTTGCTCCTGCTATCCCAATATATACAGGAGAATGAAATGTCAGCTGTGTTGGTTTAAAGCAGTGGAAACCTCCATTTGAAAAGCTCAATAGTAGTTTTTGAAAACTGTTCTGAGTGAGGTCTGTGGAGTATCCACAGTGACTTTGTTTCTGTTGCTGTTGAAAGATATTTAATGCTGTGAGAATCACAAATGGAATTCTATTCACCTTGACTGCACTGGAGATAGAAGACACAAGATAGAAATCTCAGACCTAACCTGGACAAATAAAACCAAACCTAGCTGCATACAAGACACCACTAAGTGTAAGTAAAGAAATTATCCATGAAGATCAACTTACTTTATGCCTTAATGTATTTAAGTCATACATAGATATGCCAAATTATTGGTCAGCCTAAATACTGAAATAATTTTTTTTCAGTTTTCAGATGATCAAAAATGTATTTTTTTTTTTCAGTTTTTCAAACATTTCTAGGAGCCAGACAAGCCTTTAAGCAAAAACACTAACTGATTGAGATATCAGTGGAGGGGGCCAAAGAGCAACTTTCTCTAACAAAGCTTTTTCTAATGAAAAAAAGTGTAGGAAAGCAGGAAGCAGATCAGTCTCTAATAGTAACTGCCAGGTTAGCCTGACTAAGGTCAAACTGCTGATAGCTGTTTTGGCAGGCTAGCTTGTCCGCTAACCTTCAGTCTGTTTGTTTCCCGATTCTGAGTTTGTGGAAAAGGTTTGGTTATCTAAAGATCCAATCACCTGGCAACAGACTACTTCACACAAATTGATTTCCAAATATATATATATGTATATATATATTTTTTATTTAAATCTGAAATGCACTCTAAAACAAAATACACAAATTAAATAAAACATTAATAAGGTACAGAAACTGTGAATGAGTGCTTTTACATTTTAAAAGGCATTTGCTTTTCCCTATAGTCAAACCCAGTTTTGTGTGAACATTCAACTCTGTTTCATCTAGTCATCCATCAATATTTCTAACATACAGAGAATTCTGTATCATTCACACTACTTATTTGGAACACAACTCTTAACTGTGGCCAGTTTCACAGAGTTTCATGTAGGTGACTTTGTGGAGACTCCTCGTCACTGAAAGTCAATTCATAAGCTGTAAGCAGAACAAGCGGTAACCACAGCTCTGACATATTTGATGTCATGGTGTCACATTAGATCCATTGCCAATAAAGCTTTAAAGAAGAAAAGCTATTTTGAATTGTTTCTGTATTTCCCATGCAATCTTGAAAATTAAAAAGAATAAAAAATTGTACTTTGAACAGTATTTTGTCCCATGGTGGTAAACCATATGCATTATCGTTCACCACAAGCAGCCGTAGTTTGTTGAATGATCCTCAGACTGTGTCAGGATGTTTAAGTTAGGTAGTTGCAGGATGAGTGGATGAGTGTGACGTCGTGTTCACTGTCCTTACTTACACTTAGCACATACCAACAATTTGTCTTGTGGACACGGTCCTGGGTGAGTTTGTTTTTCCATGTGGCAGTAGGACCAGTTGCTATGTGGGGGCCAATTTCTAGTCTTTGCTTTTCTCACAAGCTGGAGATGCATCGTGAGCCACCATATTCCTAATTTGGCTCCAATTCTGAAAATGCTGATCACATTGTTTTCCGAGGTAGAAAGTGGGTGCAGGACTGGTGCCGGCCCACACTGTTGCCCTTCTTGAGCTCTCCCTTTTGGGAAAGAGCCAGATAGATGCCTGGGTGAGCCAGAGAGGAGTAGGTGGTGTAGTGATTTTCCTCCAGGTTCTCCTTCAACAGGCAGTCGTCAGAAAACTGCTCCTGGAAAAGACAGTTCGGAAGATTGTCGTTATTGTGTTTTGGTTCCTTTATGCAGCCCTGTACTTGAGGAAAGTCTCTTATCTTGTTGGTTTTTCTTGACCCCGGTCTGATAAAGTGCACTCTTTCTCTCTCAACACACATGTAAGATATTCTAAGCATGCTGTATAAAGTGCAATTTATACTTCTGCGTCAAATCGATGGCGTAGGTGACGGCAAAGGCTACAGGGCTACGCAGAGGCTTTGCCGTCGCCTGACGCGCACTTCCTTCAAAATGTAACTACACGTCGAGTGGACACGGACCATAAGCTCTGATTGGTTGGCTGGGTAGCCTCGCAATGCCTCCGAGCCGACCGGAAGTACCCCGCGCTTTAAAGTAACATTTACTAGCAGCCAAAATAGTGGCTGTAACACGGTGAATTAATATATTTGAGTATAAATGGGCCTTAACTGGTGTGAGCTGTGCAGAGGGCTACATACCACTCCATATGCTAGTCCTTCTCCGCTCATACAGAGGTACAAGCCACTCTTGACTCCTCTGATTCCAACTACTCCATGGTCCATAGCAAACACCTTCAGCCAACCTTGAGGAGATGGAGAAATGCAGTGTGAAGCAATGCATACAGGTTTTGCATACATACATACATCTGATACATTCTTGGACACATCACAGATATATCCAAGAATTTTCACTCTATCACTTCAATTTTCTAAAAGTAAAAACAAAACAAAACAAGAATACTGCCAAACAATGAATATACAGAATGTAAACAATGCAGGCTTATGAAATTTAACACATGGGCATAAGTGTTAACTGAACTCACAGTACTGTGTGGGTTTGTGGACACCTCCCACAGCGCCGCTTGGCAGAATCTGGAGATGGTAGCCAATCCCAACACGACAGTAGAGCAGCATCTGATTCACTCCTTCTCTGATTGGATGAGGACTAGAATCTGCATTACAAAGAGATGATTGGTTGTTTGGAATAGATTACACAGTTTAACTAGTAGTCCTACTGGATGGTTTCCTCTAGGAGGAAATACCAAAATACTCATAGGCCATGTTATTGTAATCACTCTTCATGTTGACACTGGATGAGTAGAGAGTCCTAGTTCTGAAGCCTATCTTAAGCTAATTTGGCTAAATCAGACTGCTTCTGACTCATATTAACTTCAGCTGAACTTTAGAATGAGTTTTTACATGGCCATGATCACTCATTCAGAGTTTGCATGCATCATTTCAGCTGAATTCTAATGCAATACACATATTTTTTACAGGAACATTTTGACTTTTGTCAAACATACTTGTGTAAGTAATAAGATAAACAATGGTTCTGTTCCATTTAGGTGTCCCACTAAACCTTGACAGAGTGTGTGTGTTTGTGTGTGTGAAATGTGCCCCTAAATATCATAATGATCTAGCCATTTCACAATTAGTTATCTATTTGTGTTTTGGCCAGTATAAACGTGTTTTGTTCAGTGTAAATGAGTTAAGTATAAATAAACAGAAAATAGGGCTGGGCACGTTAAAACGTTATTATCGTGTTAATGCATTAATTAATTAACGCCGACAATTAGTTTATTGCACGTTAAAGCAGTTTTTATTATTATTATTATTTTGAATGTCCGTTGCTCACTGGCTCTGAATACACATCCAGTCAAACCCTGGGTGAACCAGCCTGAAAATCACCCACCCAAACAAGCAGCAGAGGGAGGCTTCGACAGACTACGCTGGATGCAGCGTGTGGGAGAAGTAGATAAACAAAAGCAAGACAAGTGATCAAATGCCACAGTGAAGTGGATAGCTACACACTGCATGCTGATCAGTATTGGGGAAGATGTCTTAGGAACGTTCTTAAAAACACAACGTAGTCGCGGGGTTGCTCTGTGCTCCTCAAGTGAACAGCTAAGCCCCTGGCAGGCGCTCTATGGACAGTGACCACGGCAACGGCTTCTCTGCGTTACACAGCTGTAACCTATTTAACTTAAGTTAAAATTATAGGCACATAACTTTACCTGACAGGCCTTCATCTAGTTTTGCAGGGATGCTCTGCCACGTGAATTCCGTCCTGTTGATGTCCTATTTAGTAAACAGTAATAGATTCTGGAAACTCCCAAACAGCGAGGATCAGTCTCTCTTCCAATGATTTGTGCTGTGCGTTGTGTACAAAAAGTTCAAGATAATTCAACTTTGGCGGGCATGTGCGTGAGGCAACCACTTCACCTCACTTGCTACTGACTGTTTCTGCTGCTCCCTGATAAAAGAAAAATGTTTCTGCTGATACCTTCTCAGAAAAAAAACAAGAAAACAGATTTATATCTGTTAACCTGTTGCTCAGAAGGTGCCTGTTATGATGTTATGATAGTGGCTGTGGAAATTTACATTTAAGTGTTTGCAAACCACGTTATTGCACTTTTGTGTATATAGCAGTACATTTTAATTAAAAGTGTGCAATCATTAAAAGTGCGCAATTAATCGCATGAAATCATGCCAACGTGCAACCCTCAGTCTTAAAAATGACATCAAATCGAAACATTACAAGTTCAAGTTTGGCTGCAAAGTTTCGTGGCTCTTTGAGCATCTTAAAGGCCTCAAATATCTATTTAAAAATTGAAAATGACGCAAGAAGCGTAAAATGCTTCATATTCTGTTGAGCAAAATCTCACAAAAACCAGTGCACTGGCACTTTCGCGCTAAAAAAGAAAAACAATTCCTTCAGTTTCAATTGGGACCTCGCACAGTTCCTAAAAAAGTTTCAATAGTGTTTCAGTTTCAATAGTGACCTTGCATGATTCGTGCTTGGGCCCTAAAAATAATAATGCCTTGAATTCCAATAGGATCCTTGCATGCTTCGTGCTCAGGCCCTAATGGTTGTTATATTGCCTACTTTATAATGAAAACATGTTTTGCATTGCAGATGTCCATATAAAGACATCTCTGCAAAAGTATTAATAAATATTCAGAGCAGGCTGAAGCCTGAGTTTTTTGCTCACTTTTAGATTTTTACCTCATTATTTGAACCTTTGTTAAGTATGAACATCCAACATTTAACATTATATATGACAAAAAATAAGCAAAAGTATATTAGGTCCCATTTGAATGAAGGATGGTATAGATCATCCTTTATCATCATTCCCGTATCATCAGGATGATATATAGATGAGGGAATATCTTGTGGAGGGATGAGAAAAGTTTCCCACATGTTCACTAACCTTTTCCTTTCAGCAGCGAGTCCCTCATGAGCAGCTTCCAGAGGCCTCGGAGGCGAGTGCCGTGGTCCTCACGTGAAAACGCTGGATCTTGGTTCTTTGCTCCCACCGGTCGTTCACACATACTGAAAACTAAGAACAGCAGGAAGCCAGGCAGCAGCAGTGAGGAAACATTCATAGTGAAACACATCAGACACCTGTTAGCAGACCAAGCAATGAAGTCCTACAAACAGTCATGTCCACTAACAAAGGGCCACAGTCTTTTGTCCAGCGAGTGTGTCAGTCAGGCAGGTCCAGGTTATGCCTACTCTTCCACTTCTGTTGAGCTCCACTGTCTTCTCGGCTCATCCCCTCTACACACACTTCCTGCTTTTATCTCCTCAACGCCTCTTTCTAGACTGAAGCCCTGACTGACAGGGACACGGAAAGATACTCAACTGTACACTGTCATCATCGGTAACATATCAGTAATCCTACCAAACAGCTCGAACACATTTGATGTTCTGTGAAGCTGCTGCATATATACTTGTTATATTTTTACTGACACAATTCACCTGCTGTAACTGACCCAGTTTATAGTTTTACTTCAAACACTTAAAGATGGGGAAATGTACTTTGACACTTTTCTGTTTGGGTGTAACATGTGTACATGAACATGTTCTTATGTCGCCCAATCAGGCCTCTGACGGGCGAGAGACATGCAAACTGTCTGTTCAGTATCACAATCACTAAGATTGTAGAGCGAGCTGGGCTGATAAAGGAGCAGAAACATTTTTAGAGGCAGAAGAACACACTTATACAACACACATACTCACACACAAATATAAGTTCCTATAAGATCCTTTGGAAGGTAACTTCAACTTTGTCACATTTGGTTATTTTACATTTTACAGTATTTTGCAGCTTGACTGAAATATACTCATGGCCAAAGGTATGTGGACACTGAATTCAAATCATCAGTCATTTTTAAAACCAGGTTCATTTATCAGCGGCTAGAACAGCCTGGTTTCTTCTGGTTTCACTCCTTTCACCAGAATTTGTGATTTGCTCCCATTCAGCCACAAGAGCATCAGTGAGGTCCAGCGCTGATGTTGGGTGATCAGGTCTGGCTCCAAGTCAGAGTTCCAGTTCCCAAAGGTGTTGGATGGGGTTGAGGTCAGGACTATTGTCCCGTCCTGTCTTTTAATACCACTTTGGTAACTCAAGAGGTGATAGTCCAATAGTACAGCTCAGGCAAATAAACAGTCAAACCAAAATAAATATTATAATTAATATTCTTATACCTATTTTCCTTATCAAACAGAAGGCTTAACCCTAACCCTTCATTTACATTTAGTTAGTCAGAATTAGATGTGAAAATTTCTGGCTCTACACGCTGTTGCTGCTGTTGTTATTGGTGCCCAACCTCACTCTCAAGTCAGAGCACTGGTCAGAGCCGCCAAACCTCGGTACCGTGTTCCCTGTTGTCAAACTGGCCTCCGTCATTCTCAGAGGCTGTGTTTGGTCCTGGTCCGGCCATGTTAACTGGGAGGTTCCATTGCCCACTCACCCAGCTCTGGTTCTGGTGCCTATTCCAGACTCAGTCATCTAATGTGACCGCTAAGTTAGCTGCACAGCTAATTGAGCTAACTAGCAGAAGTTACGACCTGATATGTGATGCTGCCCCCTAGTTTTTTGCAGTATGATTTCGACAGGGGAGAGTAGTCTCCGTTCTTACGCATCATACCTTTAAAGGTTCAGTGTGTAATATCTCTGAGGATTTATTGACAGAAATGCAATATAAGATCAATATAAGAGCTATGTTTTCAGTAGTGTACAAAGACCTTACATAAGGAACCGTTATGTTTCTATTATCTTAGAATGAGACATTTCTATCTACATTACTGAGGGTCCTCTTACATGGACATCGCCATGTTGTGTCTCCATGTTTCTACAGTAGCTGAGAACGGACAAACTGCACTACAGAGCATGTTTTGTCACTACGTTGTTGTTGTTGTTGTTGTTGTTGTATAATTCCGGCAGTGTAGATGCCTGTCACTATCTTGAATGCGTACAAAGAAGAAGAAGAAGAGAAAATAATAATAATAACAATCATAATAATAATAATAATAATAATAATAATAATAATAAACAGTGTGAGTAGTCATCTGGTTTATTAGAAGTAAGAAGAGATGCAGAATTTGGAGGAACACACGTGTTATTAGAGTGTGAATCTTCGTCAAAAAAGTGAAAACAAGATGAAGCCAGACGAAGTCAGGACAGATACAGACAGATGACGTCAGAAATGAAGGATATAAACATCGGTGTGGATTTTCCCAGATGGAAGGCTATGATTCAGGACAAATGTGTTCAAAGTCGTGCTGAAGTTGCCTGTTTTCTACTGGACAGGTAATGAAGTTAGTCCAACTTTCGCAACGCAAATGAAAACTGTTGTTTGATAGCTTTAGCTAGAATGTGTTTCCCCTGTCAGTGGTGTAAAATATACAGTTGGATTAATTTCATATCTATTCTCCAGAGTTGTGTCTTGGTTTTGATACGTGGACAGAAAAAGCTCAGCTTACATTCATGAGACAATCAGCTGATCATATTAGTGGCAATAAAACTTACTTCAAGCATGAAAGCCAGCTAAACTTTTACTGCCCTGGTAGAAAAGATATGTAGTTGGATTGTAATTTCATGTAGTTATTCTCCAGCGCTGTGTGTGTTTGCTACGACAAACAACTGATGAATATTATTGGCAATAAAACTGCACAGCATGGAAGTTCAGATCAGCCCGCTAAACTTCACATTTTACTGCCCTGGTTGAAAACACTTAGCATATTTATTTTTACTGCTAACAAGACAGTGTGCCTATCAAGTGACCAATAATGCTTATACTTTCAGAGTTTGCATTAAAAAACGAATTTGTTTGTAGGCTATTGCTTCACAAATGTGTTTGATAATAAACAGGCTAAATACCTATTAAAAACATTGCACCATTTTGCCACAAGCTAAAATGAAAATGCTATTAGTACTACTCTGTGTTTCTATTGTATTTCAAAAACTTTAAAAAGACATTTTGGTAAGATTTGTAGATTGCTTATCTAATTGAACAAAGTGGAGAGGAGCCTTGGTCCTCACCTGACAATGCTTTTGTAAACTTCATGTATTATGTGGTTTATAATGGACTGTGGAGCAGAAACAGTGAGGCTTCCATTTTCC
>NW_025742818.1:1773-3575 GCF_021292245.1 Micropterus dolomieu | reverse complement strand
AATTCATTGTGAATTAAGGCCGGTTATTGTTTTGGCAAAAGATTATAGCTGCGCTGCGCCAGTATAATTTGTTTGCAGCTATAAATAACGATTAGACGTGCGGAGCCGTTGATCGTTAGGTTATTAGCAACTACTCCCGTTTCTATTTAAACTAGCTACTTAAATAGTAAACAGCTGCTTGCAGTGGAGTTATACAGCGTCCGAAACTTGACAAGGAGGCGTTCCTGCCCCGAGCCAAGCTACGCTAAAATTGAGGCTTGGATCAAGCTGAATTAAATAAACGGGAGACAATCCCCTTTTGACCCCGCGAACGGGACTTGTATCGAGAGCTGGGGGAAACTAGTGCGAACTCTGATTGGTGAACTATTGCGTTGCCACGGCAACAATCTGCTAACTGCGTTAGCCTGAGGCTAACAGCTACTGGGTCCGAGGACCATAGTCAGAGATTCCAACTGTCACTTGAAATAGGCCAACATACAAACTCCTTCTTGCAGCCCCTGCCTGAAAGGGACAGTCCTCGCTCCCCTTTACCAGACTTAGAAGACTGGTCCTCACAACCACTCCCCCTAATCCCTACAGACCACATGACTGAGCCCCAGGTAAGGAGACCCCCACCGGCTCAGGTTAAAACGACTCACCTACCTCGGCCGCGTCCACCGCCCGCTACTGACCACAGTTTGAGCCCTTCTGATAGGGACCTCGACAAAATCGCTCGCCATATAACGCGTTTCCAACCTAGCGCTGGGGGCTCAAACGAAACCAACATCTATCTAAAAGACATCGACTACTACTTACGTAAATTCCCTGCTGCCACAGTAGATGATAAGATTTACCTCATCAAGGTAACCTCTAGTCGAGAGGTTAGTAGTTTCATCGAACGCCAACCTAGGTATGTCAGAGAAGATTATGACATACTCTGCCAAACGCTGGTGGAAGAATATTCTGATTTGGGATCACAGGCAGGGTTGGCAGCTGCAATTGCAGTTAAGCAAGAGCGTTCAGAGCCTCCTCAGCAATACTATCACCGTTTGCGACAAGCGTACTTCGGTACCAAAAATGAGCCTGAAATGGAGGAAGAGGTAAACTTTAAATGCCTTTTCATTCAGAATCTCCATCCTACAACTAGTCACCATTTGGGTGTCGCAGCATGCCCCCGCACCCAAACAAGTAGGCAGCTACGTGAGTTAGCCACAAAAGGTTTCGAAAAGCAGAGACATACCATGACTCGGCACTCTGAACCTCGGGGCGTCTTAAACGTCAACGTTAAGTCCCCCCATATGGAGCTGGAAGGAGCTTCGGGTGACGAACCACCTGCCTCTGCCACCCATCCCTCACAAGCTCCCCAGCCGACTCAAGATCAGAGGCACGCACTGCCTCGCCGACCTGAACAAGGTTGGGGCCACTCGCGGCCACTCTGGGCTGATAAGAACCAGAACTACCAGAGGTCTGAGTTCCACCGACCCATGCACACGGCCAACCGCTGGGGCAATCGGCCCTTTCACGAAAGAGGGGGGAAAGCGCGAATCCCAAAACATTTCTAGCTGGAACAGGCGATCGCAAGGAAACACACGCCCAAGATTCCCCAATAAGGACAAAAAGAAAGACGACACTGAAGGTAAGTCTGACGCACCTGCACTCAGTGGGGAGGAGCTTAACACCCTCAAACGGTGGCTCCAAACTCTGCCTAAAGATGACAACAAAACGGCAAATCTCTTGACCATAGCCACTGTTAAACCTGAGTCCTCTACCCCAGAACCTACTACAAAACAACTTGAAGTAGATATGGACGACATATATCGGGG
>NW_025742818.1:0-1753 GCF_021292245.1 Micropterus dolomieu | reverse complement strand
CTGGGTCCGAGGACCATAGTCAGAGAGGAAGCCTCTCTTCTTCTGCTATATCGTGAAACGAACCGACCCACAGCGCCCCAAGTGGCAGGTCAGGTCCATTGAACGAAACAGCCCTAAGCTGCGCCACAGCTCCCCTCTGGGCTGGCGGAACAAATTACATGCTCTGCACTAAATCGATTTCTGCGTCACTAGTGGCAGAAGTGGGACTATAGAGTCTGGCGAATTACACCAGACTTTTGTGATCAAATTTGGATAACTGACTTTCAGACACTTAAGCCAGTGTGTTAAGTTAAGGATCAGAGGCACGCACCGCCTCGCCGACCTGAACAAGGTTGGGGCCACTCGCGGCCACTCTGGGCTGATAAGAACCAGAACTACCAGAGGTCTGAGTTCCACCGACCCATGCACACGGCCAACCGCTGGGGCAATCGGCCCTTTCACGAAAGAGGGGGGAGATACAACCAGCGCGAATCCCAAAACATTTCTAGCTGGAACAGGCGATCGCAAGGAAACACACGCCCAAGATTCCCCAATAAGGACAAAAAGAAAGACGACACTGAAGGTAAGTCTGACGCACCTGCACTCAGTGGGGAGGAGCTTAAAACCCTCAAACGGTGGCTCCAAACTCTGCCTAAAGATGACAACAAAACGGCAAATCTCTTGACCATAGCCACTGTTAAACCTGAGTCCTCTACCCCAGAACCTACTACAAAACAACTTGAAGTAGATATGGACGACATATATCGGGGACCCGATGTAGCCAGTCCACCGCTCCAAGCCAACGTCTCAACAGAACCGGCAACTGCACCTGAACCGTCCGGTGCACCGGTGGGGGAAATAACTCCCCCTAGCGCAATCCTTGGTATCCGTGGTACAGTCCGATTCACAGGGAAGCCCTCACAAAGAAAATTCCCCAACCATTCAAGGCAGCCCACCTTTTCAACAGTTCTTGTGTCACCTGACTGAAAAGGGAGTGGCACGAAAATTCTTTCTGTCAATCACACTTGAGGATGAACTGATGCATGAAGCACTCCTTGACACCGCTGCAGACATTACCTTAATGTCCTATGCTCTTTTTAACAAACTGCAGGCCATGGTTCGAGCCTCTAACAGAAACCTGAAACTACAGACTTGCGCCCTTGAGGTCCAACCATATGGTCCCGCAGGGACCACTCTAACAGCCATGGCATTGATTCGAATGACCATTGGCCCGATGGTACTCGTTCACCCGGTGTACGTGTCTCCTTTTAACACCATTCCCCTGCTCATCGGGAAGGATTTCCTCAACCGCTTTGAACCACTTCTTGACTTCCAGAACTTGAAAATCTGGGCACAGGTCAGACAACCTCTGCCGATCTCGCTTACTCAACCCGCCACAGCTCACTGCTGCATCCTCGAAACTGATGCCTTGCAGGCCCCCTTGTGGCCTCAAAATGAACTTCTGGCCCAGCGCGAGACCTTCTTGTGCGCAATCACTGCCCCCAAAGGGACAAATGACTGTCACATGCAAGTGATGAATGGTGTCCAACTTGAAGACACACATATTGACAACGTGACCCTGGTCTTGTGGGCAGACAAATCAGCCATCAGCCAAGATCTGTTTGAGGCACTTTCAAAAACCAGCCCCGATCTCCAGCTGGCCAAGAAATCTTTCTGCTTTCCTTTGGACCCTCTTCCCAATAGGGTGCTAACAGCAGTGGGCGTCTGTACTCTAAAAGTGCGCTGGAGCAAAAGAGAGCTGACTCACTCTTTT
>NW_025742817.1:0-2121 GCF_021292245.1 Micropterus dolomieu | reverse complement strand
GTCAGATATGGTCATGTCCACTAATTCCACAGAGGTAACGCTGACACCCAGGGTAAAAACCAAGTCCAGTGTATGACCACGGTTATGTGTTTGCCCTTAGACATGTTGTTTGAAGTTAAAAGAAGTGGCCATATTTAAAAAGTCAATTGCATTGCCATTGGTGGGGTCATCAACATGAATATTAAAATCACCACAAAGAACAATTCTGTCATAATTTAAAACCAGAGTAGATAAAAATTCAGGAAGTTCTGATAAAAATCCTCCAAACGGTTTTGGGGGGCAATAAATTCAAACAAATATGATAGGCTGCAGCGCTCCAAGTTTAAGAGTGAGAACTTCAAAGGAGTTAAATTCATCACAGTGTACTTAATGGCATTTAACTTTTTTCCTATACACGCTCACTAGCCCACCACCACGACCACTGACCCTTGGTTGACTAAAACAATCATATTGAGGCGGACACAGTTCAGCTAGCTGGCTATAGTCATTCATTTGCAACCTGGATTCAGTTAAAAACATAAAATCTAGATTTGCAGACAAGATAAAATCATTTAAGATAAAAGTCTTACTCGACAGTGATCTCACATTGAAGAGAGCCATTTTAAATGTGTTTGTTTTGGGTGCTGGAGTTAGTGCAGTTGTCATAATCCTTACAAGATTACTATGATTTCTGTGTGGGATGTGCACATTTCGGTTTACTGGTCTATGCGTGATGATGACAGGAATAGAAGTCTTTGGAACAACGCTGGGAGCAGACGGCTTTACATGCCAGCAGGTGGAGACAGTTGTTTGTGGCAGTGAGGCAGAGTTATGTTCAGTGACCGGTGGTGTATCCAGGTGTGCTGCATGAATGATAAGTCATTCACGTAAGTCATGTGTGGAGGACCGCACCACATGCTGTATGTGAGCTGCTAACATTTCTGACACCTGTTTGTTTGGGTGAAGTCTGTCTTTCTTAAAAAGAGACATTCTTTGCCAGAAAATATTAAAGTTATCGACGTAACACACATCGTGAGCCCTGCAGGCGGACTGGAGCCAGTCGTGGAGGCAAAGGAGTCTACTGTAGCGGCCAGCACCGCGACCAACTGTGGGAATGGGACCAGAGATAAAGACGGACTTTCCACACTGCTTTAAAAAGTTAAAAAGACGGTTAAAATCTGATTTTGTCAGCTCAGACTGCTGAAGAGCTGTGTCATTTGTTCCCACATAGACTATCACTCTTGTGATGGAGGACGGGAGCAATGGCATCAGGTCCTGGAGTTTTTTTTAATATTTCAGCTGTGGTGGCACTGGTGATATAACTTCTGAACAAAACTATCCAAGCCTTTACACTTTAAATCAGCATATGAGGTGGGTTTGATAGAAATACAATATCCAATAACATGGAAATCTTTTTCATCAGAAGACTCAAAATTTGTTGTGTTTGATAAAAAATCCAACAGGAGAGTAGTTCTATCAGCGACCCAGGGATTCTATACAACAATGTCACAGATAATAGCTGAACTAAACAGTTGTTTATCTGAAAACAAAATGGGTCATATCGAGCTTGATTACAACAACATTACCAACAGAGTAAGCATTTTACCAACTAGAGACGTAGAATGAACGTTTCATGGAAAACTTGGAATTTATCCCCGAAGTGACTTTTAAAACTCACGAGGGAATTACGATATTTAGATCTCAACCACAAATTAACATAGTGTTGACACAGATGCACCACATCCTGCCGATGTTAATGTAGGGATGTGTAATATATTTGTTTACACAGATATTGTTCATCATCAAACAGTAGGGGATAGTTACGTCCCTCTTTTAAGAATAGTACATATATCGGGGTCAAAACTCCATATGATCACAAATACATATGACAGACCACACTACCTGAGGCTATGCAAAAAACACATTAATAGTATCAAGATTTCCCTCAAATCAGATAAGAATCAGCATATCCCTTTTATGTACAGCAAAGTGATAATAAAGCTACACTTTCAGCCTTTGAAGTACCAGTAGGGGTAAACCAAGGGTGAAAGTAACACGGGACGAAAGTAACATGGCGATTTTCTCAGAGCCCATTTGCAGTCCAAGCTGTGACATCACCTTCAGCATGCAACCCTTGATGGA
>NW_025742816.1:0-4111 GCF_021292245.1 Micropterus dolomieu | reverse complement strand
AGGTAAGTAGGTAATTGCCTGTCATGTATAAAGCAAGTTTGCTCCAAAAACACCAAAAGACAAAACAAAAATTTATAACTGCTTTACTTTAACCAAGCAGTCTAGGAAATCAAAACAGGACTTGCCTTGGTGGCTACCTCAACCGCACTGCCAATGATGGCTGCCAGATAGGACACTTGTGTTTTGGCATTTGTCTGACAGCTGCACTGTCATGGCGCAAAGTTCCAAAAGAAGTTCTGTTTGCAATTCCTGCGTCTCATGGAAACTAAATTGATTGATCTGTAGAGGGCCAGTGTGGACGATACAACTTTCAAATTTGGTCATGGAGCTCTTGAGCGTTAGATGTTGAATTAGATACACAATCTCACAACCTGCTTTTATCTAAGCTCAACTGTCGTAGTATCATTGTGACATTTGAGAGATTTTGACAACCGTTGATACGATCTTGAAGTTAATAATAAGCCCTGAACCAATGTGCAATGTGTATTGTTGTGCTGTCTTCAAAAGTTTTGGGTTGCTGCTTAAAATCACATTGCTTTCAAGTTTATATCCACTCTATTAATTTTGGATCACCATACTCCTGGTGAAGCACTTGTTTCTACAACTGGGTCAAATTTGATTGGGTCTACTTGCATGGAGCTGCATATTGTATGAATAACAATCCAAACTTTAAATACAATGCCATGCTTGCTGGATATTTGATTTTTACTAAATGTATAGGTCACACTATCATGTCTGCATTCTACATCTGTATAAAATACCACAACTGAAATTACACAAAACACCAATGTCTAATGTAGTCTGTATCCTATATCAAACGTTAGTGTTCTTTTGGAAGGTAGAACTCTTGTTAGATTTTGGATATTTAACACCACAACTTAGAACAAACAAAATTTCAGTGTTTAACAATGTTAGCAATGTTTTACAGGGTATTGGTCACCGTACCTCACAACAAAATGTTAGTATACTATCAGTATGATTTTGGCCTGTGACGTTTGGAAGATGTTACTGAACACCAAAACTTAAAACCAACAAAATACTGTAATTTAATATTATGTGGACGTTACCTTCATGACGTTTAGCAAACTTTGGGTTTTGGTTTCCATATCTCATGACCAAATGTTGGTAATCTACGTCAAGGTGACGTTGGCACCAGAAATTTGGAAGACGTTGGATTGAAGTTACTTAACACCATGACTTAATACCAACAAAATATCAACATCTAATGACGTTGTAATTTAACATTGTGTGGACGTTACTATCATGATGTTTAGCAGACGTTGGGTTTTGGTTCCCATACCTCATGACCAAATGTTGGTATTCTACGTCAAGAGGACGCTGGCACAAGACGTTTGGAAAACGTTGGATTTTGGGTACTGAACACCACAACTTAAAACCAACAAAAAATCCACGTCAGATGACGTCAATATTCAACATCAAGTTGATGTTGGAATTTGGTTATCCGACGATCGCAACCTATATCCAACCAAAGATCAACGTCTTTTGACGTTGGTGGCCAGCTGGGAAGAGAGTTTTAACCAGTTTAATCCCATCGACTTGTCTGAGCTTTTAAAAACAGTATCACAAATGAGTGTCCTTCAGCCCACTTGATGTAATACCTTCAAAGTTTTTACTGAAAGTAATAGATTCTGTTGGTCCCCATTTGATCTCTGTTTTCAACAGCTCCCTATCTACTGGTTGTGTCCCAGATTATTTTAAAACGGCTTGCGTGAACCCACTTTTAAAGAAACCTGGTTTAGATCCTTCCCTCCCACATAATTTTAGACCAATTTCAAAACTGCCTTTTATTGCAAAGATTCTAGAAAGAATTGTGCCCAAAAAGCTGCTCACTGTACTGGAAAAGTTTCAATCTGGTTTCAGGAAGTACCACAGCACTGAGACTGCCCTGCCAAAAGTCACCAATGACCTTTTAATGTCTGCATGAGGCATGCTCAGTCCTGGTACTCCTGGACCTTAGCGCTGCTTTTGACACCATTGATCACAACATCATGTTAGACAGACTGAGGCACTGGGTGGGGATCTCTGGTACTGCCCTAGAATGGTTTTCATCCTACCTGTCAAATAGGAAGTTTTGCGTGTCTGTAAACAACTATATCTCTTTGTTCTGTCCAGTTAAATATGGTGTGCCTCAGGGGTCGGTCTTAGGACCCATTTTGTTTTCCTTGTATCTGCTTTCCCTTGGACATATTATCCATAAACATGGCATTTCTTTTCATATTTATGCTGATGACACACAAATATACTTGCCCGTCAGATCCACAGACCCTGGAATGCTGAGTTCACTTAACAACTGCCTTTGTGAAGTAAAAAAATGGATGTCAAATAATTTCCTCCAGCTGAACTCAGACAAAACAGAAATCCTGGTCATTGGGTATAAATCACATTAAGCCTGTGGCAAAGAACCTTGGTGTTTGGTTTGATAGTAATTTAAATTTTGAGCAGCACACCACAAAGCTTGTTCAATCATGTTTTTATCAACTTAGAAATATAGCAAAAATTCGATCTATGTTAACTTTTAAGGACACCAAGACCATTTTACACGCCTTCATCTCATCACGCCTGGATTATTGCAACAGCCTTTTCACCAGTTCAACCCAAAAATCTATTGATCGACTCCAGACTGTCCAGAACTCAGCTGCCAGGCTTTTAACCAGAACAAAGAAATATGACCACATTACTCCTATTTTAGCTTCATTACACTGGCTCCCAGTATGTTTTAGAACTGACTTTAAAATTCTAATGATTACTTTTAAAGCTCTTCATGGCCTCTCGCCTTTTTATATTTCTGAACTTTTAGTCCCATACACACCAGCACGTACCTTGAGATCCTCGGGCAGAGGTCTGTTGTCTGTTCCAGAGTCTCGACTGAAAGCCAAAGGGGACAGAGCGTTTGCTGTCAGGGCCTCAAGGCTCTGGAACAGCCTGCCCGAGGAAATCAGGTCAGCTGAGTCAGTGAACTTCTTCTTAAAACATACTTTTATAGGAGAGCCTTTCCCGATCTTATTTGACTTTATTTTATCCCTTTTATTTTATTCTATTTTACTAATTTTATATTTATCTACGTGTATTTTAGTCTTTTCAATGTTTTCATGCTTTTATCTTGTATTGTTTTTGTATTATTGTCTCTACACTTGTTAAAGAACTTTGTAACTTGTTTTGAAAAGTCTCTACAAATAAAGATTATTATTATATTATTATTATAATAAGACTTCTCATCTTAACTGTGAGGAAAAGTTAGACTTTATTTTCAGACAGAATCTTGGCTTTGCCCTGACAGTGCTAACCTTTTATCCGAAGCATCACCTCCTAATTACAACTTTATTCACACTATATGGGATGGGAAGATAGGAGGAGGGCAGGCAGGAAATTTTTCAGAAATTTTCAAATGTAAGCATTTACAACTTGGTAGTTTCTCATATTTTGAATATCAGGCAATCTTACTTAATAACAATACTTCTCCCATACTACTAATCACTATCTATCGGCAGCCCAGGCACACAGCTTATTTTATGCCTGAAATATCAGAACTACTGTCAAACTGTTTTATTAATCATGACAGAATTCTTATCTCTGGGGATCTGAATTTGCATGTCGACAATGTCATTGGGCTAACACACAAATGTGGCCACACCCTAGATTTGGTAATGTCCAGAGGACTGACTATTACCATGGATAGAATTGTTGATACTAGACTATCAGATCACTATTGTTTGTTTTTTTAACACGACTGAGTTTCGAGAAAAACAGGCATAATTTCAAGAAATGTGTTTAAGCTATGTACACAAATTTTTTGATTCAAGATGGCACCGCAGACGGCCGCCTTGGGATTACGCTCCGTAGTGCTTTCTGTGTATTTGTTAATTAACAATGTTTTCTGCTGTCACTCTCTGGTAACTTTTACCAGAGAAGAGCTCTTAAACATTGGACTTTTAACTGCTCATACTATTCCACCGCTCTTTATTGACCCTGGAACTTTCCCGGAGTTATTAGTCGGAGGAGCAGCAGCTCTGTTTGGGATCGTTCAGAAACGGCGTAGGGGAAAACGAGCAGGCGCGCTGGTTAAACTGAGACAGCGGGGATTTCACACTGC
>NW_025742815.1:2113-5585 GCF_021292245.1 Micropterus dolomieu | reverse complement strand
AGCACAAGTAAAACTGTACTTGTTTGGAACAATGATGGCATTGAGACCTTAAAGGGAAATGAAGCAGTCAATCAAGTTTACATCATTTACACAATGGATTTCCACTACGATCGACAATTATACAAGAAACATGACAAATGTAAACAAATAAAAGACAAAAGAAAAGAAGAACTGTCATATCTTTCACTGAAAGGGTGCCACCATTGTGCAGTACTATAACCTGCAATGTCACGGTGTTGGTTGGCTTTAAGGCTTTGGGCGAGAGATAGTGAAATACAGAACCAGTGAAAGAGATAGTGAAAGACAGAGACAGTGAAAGAGAAATAGTGAAAGAGATAGTGAAAGATAGACATAGTAAAAGAGAGATACTCAAGAGATAGTGAAACATAGACCTAGTGAAAGACAGAGCCAGTGAAAGATAATCAACGAGAGATGGTGAAAGACAGAGACAGGGAAAGAAATAGTGAAAGAGAGTGAAAGAGAGATAGTGAAAGACAGAGCCAGTGAAAAAGACAATGAAACACAGAGATAGTGAAAGAGATAGTGAAAGACAGAAACAGTGAAAGATAATGAACGAGAGATAGTGAAAGACACAGACAGGGAAAGAAATAGTGAAAGAGAGTGAAAGAGAGATAGTGAAAGAGATACTAAAGAGATGGTGAAAGATAGATATAGTTAAAGATAGACATAGTGAAAGAAAGAGCCAGTGAAAGAGATAGAGAAAGAGACATAGTGAAAGATAGAGCAAGTGAAAGAGAGATAGACAGAGATAGTGAAAGATAGACATGGTGAAAGACAGAAACCGTGAAAAAGAGAGTGAAAGACATAATTAAAGATAGAGGTACTGAAAGAGATAGTGAAGAGATACGGAAGAGATAGTGAAAGACAGAGATAGTGAAAGACAGAAACAGTGAAAGAGATACTGAAGAGATGGTGAAAGACAGAGATAGTGAAGAGATACGGAAAAGATACAAATTGAAAGAGATAGTGAAAGAGATAAAGAAACAGTGAACGAGAAATAGTGAAAGAGATAGAGAAAGAGATACTGAAGAGATAGTGAAAGACAGAATTAGTTAAAGATAGACATAGTGAAAGACAGAGCCAGTGAAAGAGGTAGTGAAGGAGAAATAGTTAAAAATAGAGATACTGAAAGAGATAGTAAAGAAATAGAGATATTGAAAGATATAGTGAAAGACATAATGAAAGAAATAGTGAACGAGAAATAGTGAACGAGATAGTGAAAGATAGAGATAGTAAAAGAGATAATGAAAGACAGAGATAGTTAAAGATAAACATAGTGAAAGACAGAGCCAGTGAAAGAGATAGTGAAAGAGATAGTGAAAGACAGAGATAGTGAAAGACAAAGAGAGTGAAAATAGACCGTGAAAGAGAGTGAAAGATAGACAGTGAAAGACAGATACTAAAAGAGAGAGATAGCAAAATAGACAGTGAAAGACAGATAGTGAAAGACAGAGATAGTGAAAGAGAGATAGTGAAAGAGAGAGATAGATGGATGCCACGAACAGAGGACAACCAGTGGAAACTCAGAATAGAATCAAATATAATAATTGTTTTGAAAGGTTTTCAAATTATTATTATTTTCATTGTCAGTTATTTTAGTAATTGTTCCTTTATTTGTTTTTTTTTATTTGTTTTTATTTCACGTTTATGGGTAATGGGGTTCGGGATGTAGCAACATGTAATAGGAGATGGCAGACATGAAAATATATTTTGAATGCTTTTTATATGCTAAAGCAAGATTAAATAAATGTAATAAAGAATTCCAAATGTCACAGTGAAATATATCATTATCAAAATATTGCCTATAGACACACGCACACACCTGTCTATAGATTTGTCTCACTCTTAACCCTGCCTTGGCCGACCTCGTCCTTTCTCCCAGTACTGTATCCTTCTCAGATCATTTCCCACACAGTTTTGAACCTGGTATCTTATTTCCTCTACCTGCAGCTTTTGGTGTGCAGCAGTCTCTGTGACCATCTCCCTCTTATTTTATCGTAGCAGTCAGCCTTGGCAGCGGCTGCAGCACTACAGCAGGTCAGTCACTGTGAGCCAGTTCCAAATACTGTCAGCAATCTTTACATCTTGTCATGGTCACATATTTGTTTAATCAGCTAATATCTCCTAAGTTTGTTATAATATCGATAGTCACAGATCACCACCAGTAGTATCAGCAGCAACATCCCCAGCAACACCATCAACAGCCCACAGTGTTTAAAGCAAGAGATGGGGATTCCCTGTGTTTCTTTTTCAAAACTGTGTCATACCATTCGCTGATGTATCAATACAGAAGCATCAGTATACGCATATCAGCAAGGAATACATAACAATATATTTCTGTATCAATATTTTGAGAACAGCCCTATTTAAATCCTTGTTCCATGTGCCCCTTTTATACTTTGAGTACCTGCCCTGGTTCTGATAGCAGGCACTTTAAACTGTAGCCTATTATGTGACCTGAGATTATGACTGCTTTGTAAAGTTAAAAATGTTTAAATAATTTGGAAGTCTACCTAACATATCTTTGCAAGTGAAGGGATGACCATCCTTCCAGTCTGTTCAGTATACAATAATGTATATCTGAGAGCTGAGTGATAAAGGGGGTCAAGTTTGGACAAGGTGGACAGAGAGGCAAACCTGTAGGTAGTGTCCCTATAATCAATCTGTGGCGGAAAAAGGCCAGCAACTAAGTGTTTTTCTAAAGCCATGGAAAAGCAGGACTTTCACCTATACAGAAAAGTCAACGTGATAATCAACATGGTATTTAAAATTTAGGTTTTTTGTAAAACCAGATTCCCAGATATTTGTCATTATCAACAGACTGGATACAGACTCCATACAGGGTCGTGATGGAGAGGGGTGGTACCTTTGTTCGCCCAGTGGCAAAAATCATAACTTTAGTTTTGTGGGAACCTAACATATCTGACAGAGCATATTGCAGGGTATAAAAATCTGCCTGCACATTTGAAAAGGTAAACTCTGCTGTGGGGGCACAGGAGTACAGAACTGTGTCATCTGCATACAGATGATCCTTACAGAATTTAAACTAATCACAAATATTATTAATGTAAACTAGGAAAAGCAGGGGTCCCAAAACTGAGCCTTGTGGAACACTTTTCCTAACAAGGACTGGATCTGACATGTCGTTGCCATGTTTAACCATTTGTGAAGGATTGGTCAGGTAACTGTGGAACCATTTAGCCGCTTTGCATCCAAAGCCTGCTCTCAGCAGGGTATTAACAAGTGATGGATGGTCCACAGTACCGAAGGCCTCCCTAAGTTCTCTGAACAATGATAAACAGCTAAATTTCTTATCTATTGTCACGATCGTGGTGTGGAGGCAGGTTGGAGAACCCAAACGCAGGACACAGAGCGGAGCAGGTATGGTATAACGAAGGGTTTTAATAAACAAACAAAAGCGAGCACACTTACAGGTGAGTGGCTGAATAAC
>NW_025742815.1:1892-2057 GCF_021292245.1 Micropterus dolomieu | reverse complement strand
GAATAACAGAAATCCAAAATCCAAAAGTACCGGGAGACGAGACAAGACGAGACAAGCAAGGCTGGTTACAGGCAGAGAGTACACACACGACAGACTGGGGAGTAACATGAACAATGACCGGACCAGGACAAGACAGAAACACCAGGTATATATACACAGGGACTA
>NW_025742815.1:0-1872 GCF_021292245.1 Micropterus dolomieu | reverse complement strand
GTACAGAACTGTGTCATCTGCATACAGATGATCCTTACAGAATTTAAACATCAAATATTATTAATGTAAACTAGGAAAAGCAAGGGTCCCAAAACTGAGCCTTGAGGAACACTTTTCCTAACAAGGACTGGATCTGACATGTCGTTGCCATGTTTATCCATTTGTGAATGATTGGTCAGGTAACTGTGGAACCATTTAGCCGCTTTGCATCCAATGCCTGCTCTCAGCAGGGTATTAACAAGTGATGGATGGTCCACAGTACCGAAGGCCTCCCTAAGTTCTCTGAACATTGATACACAGCTAAATTTGTTATCTATAGCCTCGTTGAAGTCATCCATAGCTTTTAAAGTGGTGGTTACTGTACTATGCACTGACCTGAAACCGGATTGTATTTAATTTCAAATGTTCTGCAAGTCCAAATATGATTGGATAGCAACTAATGATTTCAAGATTTTTGAAAGAACAGGGAGAGATTGGCCTAAAATTGTTCATGTCAATCCAAACCTCAATATTATTAACACTACATCAAAATTTTTTAAATAATTAATTTGTGAAGCTGGAACGATGAAATGTTTTGACATGAAAAATGACAAATGATCAAAACAGCTGCCAATAAAAACATTTTTTTCAACCAACTAATTGTTTCAGCTGTGCTTGAATAAACTGTTGGGTAATTAAATTAATTACAAAACATTATATTTTATAAACTCTTCATATGTAGTACAATGCTTACTTTGTAAAGTAACAAAAGCTGTTGTAGTGAAGAAAAAAGAACAATCTCTCTGTCTGAGTTTGGTGGAGACACAAAAAGTGGCATGAACAGAATATAATCATTTGTACATAAGTACAGTACTTGAGTAAATGTACGTAATTACTGTCCACCACTGAACGGCAGCATAAGTGTGATTTCCAGAGATGAAGGTACAGGTACGTAGAGAAACAAATAAGGGATATGTTGGAGTAAAGTGAGAACTGAGTGGGAAACAGCTCTTAAAATCCTTCTGCCAGTTATAAAATTGTATGACTGAGAAAGATAAAACATCTATGGGACAATTTGATAAATGGGTTGAAATATGTTTCCTGCTAAATCGAATAAAAGACGAAACCTACCATTTAGGGCAGATATGCTCTATGCTATATAAACCAGAACTGAGGGAAAGGAAATACTTTACTGGTTGCACTCTCTATGTTTGTCTGACACTTTGTAAAGAATAAAATTCTTAGACATCTTGATTGATTCTTTATTCCAGAAGACTCACTAAAGAAAAAGTTCAAATACATCTGACAATAAATTATGGACTGTAAGTTTGATGCCTTGTAATAATAAGCTGGTATGTAACGTCGGCCAGAGTCCCACTGCACTTTCACATCCAGACAAGGATGGACAAACACCTTAATGTTTCACTCCAAAGCCTGAGTCATGACCAGTTTCACACCAGTGTTTGGAGACAGAATAAGCTCCATGTTTGCACAGACTGCCTTCATTTGTTAGAGGGGGAGATGTCCAACCATCAGGCTTCATATTTTAGCCCTTTATCTGGAGAAGCTGTGGACAGGCTGGCAAACTGACAGGCCTTTAATATGATGCTGATACCATATTAAAAACATTCACTAATTGATCCTAATTGTCACACTAGGAAAGGAGAGAGTGAGGAAAATGTGTTGAGTGTAAAGTTGTCAGTCGGGGAATAACACAGGGCTGTGAATGAGCCCCGTCACTGTGATCAGGCTCCTCCTTCTAATCCACCAACTTAGTGTTGATGAAGACTAAACAGAGAGATCACAGCCTTCTTTATACTTGCTGGAGCTCACAGTTCCTCAACACTGCAGATATGACGCCTCTGTTCATCTCAGTGTTGCTGGCTGCTGTGT
>NW_025742814.1:2046-8095 GCF_021292245.1 Micropterus dolomieu | reverse complement strand
ATCTGCTTCCCCTTGGACATATTATCCATAAACATGGCATTTCTTTTCATATTTATGCTGATGACACACAAATATACTTGCCCGTCAGATCCACAGACCCCGGAATGCTGAGTTCACTTAACAACTGCCTTTGTGAAGTTAAAAAATGAATGTCAAATAATTTCCTCCAGCTGAACTCAGACAAAACAGAAATCCTGGTCATCGGGTCCCAGCAGAGGGCAAATCAAATACTGCCATCTGCTGGTTCCCTAGTAAATGACATTAAGCCTGTGGCAAAGAACCTTGGTGTTTGGTTTGATAGCAGCACACCACAAAGCTTGTTCAATCATGTTTTTATCAACTTAGAAATATAGCAAAAATTCGATCTATGTTAACTTTTAAGGACACCGAGACCATTTTACACGCCTTCATCTCATCACGCCTGGATTATTGCAACAGCCTTTTCACCTGTTTAACCCAAAAATCTATTGATCGACTCCAGACTGTCCAGAACTCAGCTGCCAGGCTTTTAACCAGAACAAAGAAATATGACCACATTACTCCTATTTTAGCTTCATTACACTGGCTCCCAGTATGTTTTAGAATTGACTTTAAAATTCTATTGATCACTTTTAAAGCTCTTCATGGCCTCTCGCCTTGTTATATTTCTGACCTTTTAGTCCCATACACACCAGCACGCACCTTGAGATCCTTGGGCAGAGGTCTGTTGTCTGTTCCAGAGTCTCGACTGAAAACTAAAGGGGACAGAGCGTTTGCTGTCAGGGCCCCGAGGCTCTGGAACAGCCTGCCCAAGGAAATCAGGTCGACTGAGTCAGTGAACTCTTTTAAGTCCCTTCTTAAAACATACTTTTATAGGAGAGCCTTTCCCGATCTTATTTGACTATATTTGATCCCTTTTATTTTATTGTATTTTACTAATTTTATATTTATCTTAAACGTGTATTTTAGTCTTTTCAATGTTTTCATGCTTTTATCTTGTATTGTTTTTGTATTATTGTCTCTTGGGTATTATTGTCTTTACACTTGTTAAAGCACTTTGTATAAATAATAATAATAATAAAGATTATTATTATTATTATTTATTTGTCCAGAGGTTGCAGCGCTGCTCCCTGCTCCTCTCCCCCAAGTTTAGCAGCTCTCAGCCGGCCAGCAGATTTTCAATCCCCCGCTCTGCCTGGCCCTCTCCACACATCGGCCTGAAGCCGTGACGTACGGACAATCTCAACACTGATAGACTATCACGACTCAGCGCCATGCGACTTTTTCGCTTGAGTTGAAAATATTTAAAGATGCGCAGCTCTACGCGTCTTTGCATTGACTTTGTATGTAAACTCACCGCCCCAAACGCTCGCTTCGCTTTTGGTCTGAAAGTACCATAACACTCTAAACTAAAATGGTGAACATTGTAAACATAATACCTGCTAGGGCTGAACAATTTTGGAAAATAATCGAATTGCTTTTTTCTTTTTTTTTTTACTAATATTGCGATTGAGATTTAATATGCGATTATTTTTTTAACTCTATCTTCTGTATTGTTCAAAACGGACAAGCAATAAATCACTGTATAGTGTGCCTAATAGAATATTAGATAGATTAAATATACACTGTGTACACTTTCTTGTAGGCCAGGCCTGTGCTATGATGAAATTAGGTGTTGCATGAATTATTATTATGAGCAATTGTGGAGAAATTATAATAATTTTAGAGAAAGATGATTTGATAGTCAAGTCATGGCATTAAATAATGTTATATAATGGAGCTGCAGCGATTATTCTATTATGATTAGAAAATTAATCTACAACTATTTTGATAATCAATTAATCATTTTAGTGATTTTTTAAGCAAAAATGTGAAGAATTTGCTGGTTTCATCTTCTTAAATTGAGGAATTGCTGCTATTCTTTGTCATTTATGATAATAAATGAAGAGTCTTTGGGTTTTGGACTGATGGTTGGACCAAAGAAGCAATTTAAAGACGTCACTTTGGGCTCTGGAAAATTATGATGACCATTTTTCACAATTTCTTGACATTTTATAGACTAAACGATTAGTCGATTAATTGTGGAAATAGTCATCAGATTAGTCAATAGTAATAATAATAATCGTTAGTTGCAGCCCTATTATATAATATCATCAGGTAGGCCTACCTACAGACGACAAGAGAAACAAAGTTCACCACTGTGTATTAAGCACCTAATACAAAACCCACAGTTCAGCCACCCATTAATGAGTCCTTATCTCAGTTTAAATCTCCACAAGAGTCCATATCTCAACAAAAAACTCCATTTCTATATCCAAGAAAACAAACAAAAAAATCCTCAGTTTGAGCTTCAGTACAAAAGTTGGCCAACGCAAATAAAACCAAATGATGCCTCTCACGTCTAATAGACAAGCTTAGTGATTCTCTGATAACACCGTAGTCCTCCACCCCTGTAGCCGGCTAATGCTGCTGGTAAGGAGGAGCGCACTGGCTGTAACCAGGCTGTAACTCCGGACAGACTGGGTCTCTTCCGGACTGGTGAGTTTGGTTTGAAATGCTGACTAGTGGCTGTGTGTGTGTGATGCGGGTGTGTGCGCCAATTGCCAAAATACGCTAACCTGTGTCTTTCTGTTGTGCATTTTCCCTATCCACCAAAGTGGCTGAGCCAGACAATTTCACCCGCCACCACCAACAATTTACCCGCATTTGGCTGGTGCTAATTTCATTCCCTGTTTGACAATAAAGTTTCTGCAGTGTCAGTTTCTGTCAAGCTTAAGGCCATTGAACAACAACAAGTGAAGGTACTGTGTAGCGTGCAAAATTGATTGATGCTTCTTCTGCAGACTGCTTTACTCTCGTGTGTCATGTGACCAGAGTGTAATTGCAGCCTTTGCGATTAGAAAGTCTGATATTATCATATCCCGATAATATCGCAAATGCAATTAATCGTTCAGCCCTATTACCTGCTGAACATAGGATGTTAGCAATGCCATTGTGAGCATGCTGACTTTAACATGTACATTTGCTTCAAAGAACCACTTTGACTTCAGCCTTACAGAGCCACCAGCATGGCTATAGACTCTAAATAACCTGGTTTACTTCAACCAGTTCTCCTGACTATTTTACCATTTCCACCTTCTCTGTCTCTGGGCTCGACTCACAGTAATCCTTACATTCTAATCCTTTAGGGTGAGGTCTGTCTGTGAATAACTAATTCTAATCTGACTGTATATTTCCTCCTTAATCTCTGTAAGTCCTCATTTTGGAGCATTTTCCACATATTTGGAGTCCTTGTGAAGACATTAAGGAGAAACAAAACAACAAACTGTTCTCAGGCCTTTCAGGTGTCCAGGTTGTTGCTAAATGGATCCTCTCATCTGGATATCATTGATCATCTAATAAGAGGGGTGCGCACCAGGACTATCAACATAACATTGTCTGACAGATTGGAGTGTTTGAACTAGGGTCCTGAACAGAAATGGTTCTAATTTCACTTCCATTTAGCTCACACTGGAGCAGGAAGCATTGATTAGAAGTGTGGCCCACTGGGAAATGGAGTTGAGACTCTGTGTGACCCGGGGCCAGTTAAAGAGAGGCTGTGTCAGTCCCAGGTCAGAAACCAGAGCTGTGTTTACACTGGATCCCAGCCAGAGGAGCACAGTGGGAGTTTCTGCTCTGCACTGCTTCCTTCAGGTCCCTCTGCTCTAGTTCATGTTCGCCTTTAAAGTCATGTCCTTAGCAGTGTGACCCTGTTCCTCTGTCTCTGCAGTTGCCTTTCACTACTCTCCATCCTTTTATTTAAATTTGTATAGCTACAAAAACTGTACAATGGCACTAAAGGTTTTGTGACAGGTGAAAATGGACACCTCATTTCTGTCCTTCATATAGACTGCAAAATATGTATAAAATTGTTTTTTAACAAGCCATTCACTTGTATGTTTAGAAGTTTATAAAACAAGAACATAGTGAGATTATTGGAGAGATAATTTCACCTGTAGCGAGTTTAGTTTCTCTTCAGGAATGTGCCTGTATTTTGAAGAAAGAGAAGCTGATCACCGCTCAAGCACCAAAAGAAAGAAAGAAAACAAGTTGATATATTGGAAATAAATTAAATAATCTCACACCATTGGTAGATTTCTGAAATTGGTTCTTAAAGAATAAGATTTTTGGATTAAATAACATTGCAGGGGCCTTTCAAATACATCACTTACTGGGCTGTAGGTCACTCTTCTGTCAAAGTAGAAACCATGGCAGCTGTTGTCATAACCTCATATTTGTCCACTACAGCCATTTAAGGCAAAAATACAGGCCATACAGCCGCTTAAACCTGGTTCATCGAGTTTTGTTTCAAGAAACATAGAGTCATATCATCTATGCAGTCCATATAGTTTGTTAATTGGTCCGACACATGTATGACAACAAAACAAATAACTTTCTATGAAGGTCATCGCTATAATGACTTATGCATATAACACGATATAATGCATCCATAAGACATTATAACAGCCCCTTTTCCACTACACAGTACCAGCTCGACTCCACTCGCCTTGGTTTGGTTTTCCACTGTGTAAAGGTTGTACCTGTACCTGCTTCCAGATACTTTTTTTAGTATCACCTCCGTCAAGGTTCTGAGTGCGCTGAGGCAATACTAAAATGTTACGTGAAAACACGTCAGACTGCTGATTGGTCTGAGAGAATCGTCACTATTCACTGCATCATCATGTTGTTAAGCCGAGTTTTGCCTGACTGCCGAGAATTGCGACGGTCATTTATGCTGAGAAAAGAGGCAGATGCAAATCTCGGCAGGTAGCCTACAAAATTTGATCTGCCGATTTATGCATTCACCTCTTTAGGTCCTTTTCAGACATTTTGCTGTGCTCATTGATCAAACGGTGTTATCACCACATATATTTTTACTGAATGTCAAGAATTGGTACTTCTGCTAAGTGTATTAAAATATTAAAGACTCTAAACGTTAATAAAATAAATACTTCGAATCATTTATCACCATTGATAAACCCCACACATCATAGCGTTTAATAGCAGTATTTGGAGGTGCATGCAATTCTCGGCAGGCAGGCAAAACTTGGCATAACACCGGTGAAAATCAGTGTCGCAGTCATATTGAGTGTGTGAAATTTTGGTAGCATGGTAATTCATTCAGCAGCAGCGGCGAAAGGCATCGAATACAGGGGCAACACTGGTCTCAGACTAGTAACAGAGATCACGGGTCTCTGTTATGTGCACACCTCCGACTGTCCGGGCGTTGCACTTCCGCAGTTCCGAAAGTTCCACCATTTGCGTTCTGTGAAAATTACGTTATGAATTAGCGATGCGGACATGGAAGATTCTGAATTGATTATTAAAGAGAGAGAGCGAGCGGCAGAGCGTGACAGTGAAAGTTAGCGGAGGAAGTTACTTAGTAAGTTGTCCGTCTGGCAGAACATGTGCAGTATAGGTCACAGTGTGTCAGTTAAGTCTGTTGTTTCCGCAACTGCTGGAAAAGTGAAGGCAGTTAGCGCTAGTTAACATCTCCCCTGTAAAGCACGTTTTTGGCTGCAATGTAGCTAAATTAGTAATGTTAACGGAGTAATGTTAATTAGTTGTGTGTCATTATTACCTAACTTGTCGAGGAATGAGAACACCAGGTTCAAGCTAAACTGGTGTCCTACACACATACTGTAACTTACATCCTGATAGTTAAATTATATTTCAGTTTCCAGAGGATTCTGACTACTGGTTGTTAAAGGAAGGACGCTGGTGACCACGGAGGAGCCTAGTGAAGTAAATCAGGGATGTAAACTACTCCTTTTAAGCAATTGAGGAGACGTTTCTTTTAGATTTTAATGTGCAAATTAAATGCTTAGTAATTATCCAGAAATCATAGCCGGTGCGGCTGTGAATTTGCTACGCGCTTCCGACGTCGCATGAAGGTGTTATATGTCACTTCCTGTGTCCCCTTTGTGGAGCTTCATAGCACTTGCCGCTATGAATATAAATCGGTATTGCCGTGTAGATGTCTGCGGGGTGGGAGAGTTATCAAGCACGTAAAGTTTGGTGCAGATGTGAG
>NW_025742814.1:0-2026 GCF_021292245.1 Micropterus dolomieu | reverse complement strand
TTATGAATTAGCGATGCGGACATGGAAGATTCTGAATTGATTATTAAAGAGAGAGAGCGAGCGGCAGAGCGTGACAGTGAAAGTTAGCGGAGGAAGTTACTTAGTAAGTTGTCCGTCTGGCAGAACATGTGCAGTATAGGTCACAGTGTGTCAGTTAAGTCTGTTGTTTCCGCAACTGCTGGAAAAGTGAAGGCAGTTAGCGCTAGTTAACATCTCCCCTGTAAAGCACGTTTTTGGCTGCAATGTAGCTAAATTAGTAATGTTAACGGAGTAATGTTAATTAGTTGTGTGTCATTATTACCTAACTTGTCGAGGAATGAGAACACCAGGTTCAAGCTAAACTGGTGTCCTACACACATACTGTAACTTACATCCTGATAGTTAAATTATATTTCAGTTTCCAGAGGATTCTGACTACTGGTTGTTAAAGGAAGGACGCTGGTGACCACGGAGGAGCCTAGTGAAGTAAATCAGGGATGTAAACTACTCCTTTTAAGCAATTGAGGAGACGTTTCTTTTAGATTTTAATGTGCAAATTAAATGCTTAGTAATTATCCAGAAATCATATAAAAAATTAAAGCTGCAAGCAGCGTTGGGCGGGCCCTCGCACTTGTAGCGCGTCCGGGCGTGAGCCGGCTGCGTTGCATATTCTGGAGCTCTGCCGGTGCGGCTGTGAATTTGCTACGCGCTTCCGACGTCGCATGAAGGTGTTATATGTCACTTCCTGTGTCCCCTTTGTGGAGCTTCATAGCACTTGCCGCTATGAATATAAATCGGTATTGCCGTGTAGATGTCTGCGGGGTGGGAGAGTTATCAAGCACGTAAAGTTTGGTGCAGATGTGAGCATGTACACTGAAGTTACAACAACTTCCTGTGTCATGGCGAAGAGTTGATCTTTGATGCAGAAATTTGAAGTCGGTCGGACAAAATCCCTAGGAGGAGTTCGTCAAAGTACGGAGTGTGTAAATCATCCAAAATTTGACGTAAAATTCAAAATGGCCGACTTCCTGTCGGGTTTAGGGCATTGCTCCAAGAGACTTTTTTGTACGTCTGGACAAGATACACGTACCACAGAAAATTCGTGCACATAGGTGAAACGTGCGGCAGGGGCTGCTTTGTTAAAGGTCACTTCCTGTTGCCAGCAGGTGGCGCTATGACTGTGGGTGAATGTCGGCATGTACATGTGTTCAGGGTGGGACTCTCATCTGACATGTACAGTTTGGTGCAGATGTGAGCATATACACTGAAGTTACGACAACTTCCTGTGTCATGGCGAAGAGTTGATCTTTGACGCCACGCCACGGACACGCCCATTGACGAAAACTCGCAAATAGCACAACTTTTCATCTTCAATACCTTTAGAAGGCACAGCAGAAATTTGAGGTCGGTCGGACTAAATCCCTCGGAGGAGTTCGTTAAAGTACGAAGTGTGTAAATCATCCAAAATTTGACGTAAAATTCAAAATGGCCGACTTCCTGTTGGGTTTAGGCTATGGCTCCAAGAGACTTTTTTGTGCGTCTGGACAAGATACACGTACCACAGAAAATTCGTGCACGTAGGTGAAACGTGCGGCAGGGGCTGCTTTGTTAAAGGTCACTTCCTGTTGCCAGCAGGTGGCGCTATGACTGTGGGTGAATGTCGGCATGTACATGTGTTCAGGGCGGGATTCTCATCCTACATGTACACTTTGGTGCAGATGTGAGCATATACACTGAAGTTACAACAACTTCCTTTGTCATGGCGAAGAGTTGATCTTTGACGCCACGCCACGGACACGCCCATTGACGAAAACTCGCAAATAGCACAACTTTTCATCTTCAATGCCTTTAGAAGGCACAGCAGAAATTTGAGGTCGGTCGGACTAAATCCCTCGGAGGAGTTCGTTAAAGTACGAAGTGTGTAAATCATCCAAAATTTGACGTAAAATTCAAAATGGCCGACTTCCTGTTGGGTTTAGGCTATGGCTCCAAGAGACTTTTTTGTGCGTCTGGACAAGATACACGTACCACAGAAAATTCGTGCACG
>NW_025742813.1:0-5049 GCF_021292245.1 Micropterus dolomieu | reverse complement strand
GAGGAGGAGGGTGGAGGCAGATCGAGGAGAAGCATGAAGAGGATCCCCGGTATCTAAGCTGACTGACGGGGCGAGCATCTCGTCTTCCCTCGCTCGATAGGGCCGACAGGAAGCGGAGGGAGGACAGGATGGAGGAGAGGAAGCAGTTTCTTTGTGGGGTGGTGGAAGGTGAGAGCGGCCGACTTCATAACTGACCTCCTGTCAGATCATGTGATTTTTGCTTTCTTACCCCGGGGAGATGATTTTGAATAGACCAGCGTTTGACCTATATTTTAGCATTGTTTTGTCGCTTACTGTGGATAAAGGAGGGCGTGGGAGTGGTGCTATGTATGAACACTGACGTAGTTAGAATTATAACGTGATGTGGTGCAGATCAGCCAGGGTTGAAGTGGAGATCAAAGAGCGATGAAAAGCACTCAATAATGTCTGGCTCTAAGGAAAAGACATGCTTTGGAAAATGGCTGGTGGTAGTGATGATGATGATGATGATGATGCTGATGATGATGATAGGCTAATAATAACGTTACTATTGGTGATGAATATGATGATGCTGATGATGACAATGATAATTTTGGAAATAAGATGATGTGATGATATTGATAACGGCAATAATGGTGAAGGTGAATATGAGGATTAAGATGGTAATTATGATAATGATGGTAAGACTGTGAGGATGTTTGTTGGGATGACATGATAGTAGTGATGATGATGGAGATGCTGTGACAGGATGTGAGGTAGAACAATGTAATGATAGTGATAGTAGTGATGATGATGATGATGATGATGATGATGAGAGAATGAAAGAAAACAATGAAGAAAAGGACAATTTGGGGGCTTAAATGAAAAAACGCCAATGAAGGGTACTGATGATGTTGGTGAATGTTGGAATAGCTCAGTGCAATAGATGGGGGAAATTGTGGAAGTTTTCTATTGAAACAGACACGGGTTCAAATCCCATGAATGTCTTTGTCTTAATGGAAACGAAAGCTCTCAGGGATTGATTCATTACAGTACTTTAATGAATTGTATGCTCTCTTCTTATATATGTGTCACGCTCTGCCGGTTGGCCATCCTTTGTGTTTACTTTTGAGTTTGGTATCTGCCTTGGTATGTTGAGTTTTGGGTTCTGTCCTGTCTAGTGTCCAGTATCTGTTATATAGTCTGCTTGTCATGTCTAGTCTCTCTGTTTTCCTCTGCTCTCTCTCTCTGCCTCGTTAGTCTCATGTCTGTCACCTGTGTTGCTCCCGCCCTGCTTGTTAGTCCCTGTGTATATATACCTGGTGTTTCTGTCTTGTCCTTGTCCGGTCATTGTTCATGTTACCCCCCAGTCTGTCGTGTGTGTACTCTCTGCCTGTAACCAGCCCGTCTCGTCTCCCTGTACTCTTGGATTTTGGATTTCTGTTATTCAGCCACTCACCTGTAAGTGTGCTCGCTTTTGGTTATATTAAAACCCCTTCTTTGAACTATACCTGCTCCGCTCTGTGTCATGCGTTTGGGTCCTCCAACCTGCCTCCACACCACGATCGTGACAATATGTTTATAATGAAGCCTAGAGGACACCCATCTTCCTCATAGGCCTAAAAATGTACACACATACACATGAAGGGAATATTAAAAGTCCGGTCTTTTTCATGCTCTGCTTTGTCCTTTTACCTTTGGGTGACTTAGATTGTTTTGAACAGATGGGTAATCTGTGAGAAATCACGTCGCAACTGGATAGTTCCAACAACATAAGTTGCTACCGTAGTTAGCAACGGTGCTTTTGGGAAACGTACCCCAGAACAGCCCTCGGAAATTCTGTCTTCAATCGGGCAGAAAATTCATTGTCCCAAATATGAAATTGCCTTTTTGACATTTATTTGTCCATTTATTCTTCATTACCACCCTAAAGGCGTCAGCAGATTTTTTGTTGCTCATTCTTTTATTTTATAGTACCTAGAAGACTGTAGACGTTAGGATGGAGGCCTGGTGATTTAAAGCCAAGCTGAGTTCATAAGAGATATATAAAATTCAGATAAGATAGAAAGATACATACATATGATATGAAGAGTCTGGTGTTGTTTATCATCCTTAAACATCTGTAATCATAGTTTAGAAGTGTTTGCAAATACTGGACAGTGTGTCTAAACTAGATATACTAGATTTTTCCTCTACTCTCCACCTCTCAGGTCAGCTGCGTACTCTCATAGCGGAAGCCCAGTTGAGAGGCCTGAAGTTTGTTTACGCCCTCTCTCCTGGTCAGGACATCGTCTTCTCTTCTTCCTGTGATCTGACACCACTCAAGCGCAAGCTGAGACAGGTATATGAAACTGTAAGGTACTACAACACTACAGGAATGTAACTTTTTGTACTTTTTGTCCTTTTTTTGGAGTCTCTGTCTCTTTTTCTCTCACCTCATCTCTCTCTCCAGGTGTCAGACCTGGGTTGGCTAGGCTTTACATCATTCCATGTGTCAGGCCGACAGCGAGGCCTTTTCTTCATTCGCCCATGCTCAGGTCACTGTAACCAATGACATGTATCGGTTCTTGGGGGAACCGCCTATTCTGCCCAACAGGTGGGAGTGCTGAAATATTTGTGGTCTACAGAACCTTATAAAACTTGAAATGGGCAGTTTAAAAATATGAAATATACCTCTCTTTCTCTCTCCCTGTAGAGTACTGTGGTTCTCTGTGTTCTCCCAGTATATCAAAGTCTCCCTACCTGCAGACTGTTGGAGAGGACCTGCTGCCTGACATAACTGTGATATGGACAGGTGAGACAAAAACACATACAAGCATATTTATGAAATGTTAATTGATGAACTAATTGATTTTACTAATTATAATTGATACAGTGAAAAAAACTTTAAACGTCTTGTTCACTACACTGTATAATGTGGCTCTATTCTGGCAGACATAAATCTTACTGTCTTTAAGTACCGTTTCTTGGCTAATAACACACACACACTGGCACACCCGCACACATATGTAAGTAAAGTAAATACATACATGTACGGGCATCACCTTCCATCTTTGAGTTCATTTTTTGAATTGTGTTGCTTGTTTTTATTTTTCTACCTCAGAAACGTATTGCTTTTATTGTTGTACCACAATAACTAAAATTTCCATCAGTAATGTTACATTGTGAGCTTCAGCTGTGGCACTTGTTTGTCAACATTACAGGGTGGGAAAAACAAACCTTATTGAGCATGCATATTTTATATACTGTAGACTTCACCTGTTTGCAGCCCTGACTTGCCTCACTCACTCTATAACCGTTCATAAAGGCGATTTTCAAGCGCTGCTTACTGGTTGCTAAATGGTTGGAGCATCATGTTTTACAAATGACAAATTTTTGATTAAATTGCGAGCTCTACTGGGCTCTTGCATGGTTCACAAGTACAGTGTTTCCCCTTCGAGGGAACTCGAACTGCGTCGGTTACGACACTATGGGAACGCCTCTAGGCGAAGCAGGTCTGAACGTGAATGAAATCACTCCAATCCTATTGGCTTGTTGCTAGAACGGTAAGGTGTGACGGAATAACCGGAGGAGTATAAAGCACACCTGTACACACTGTAGTAGACCTAAATTTATTAGTTATGCATTTTAATAAATTTATGAGAATTGATACCCAATTATGAATTTTTATTCATAAAATCTAAATTTCCTCATTAAGGGCACCACCGGAGTTGTTATAATCCTAGAGTCTCCGGACCTCTAGGTAGTTTTAATAATTATACAATTATTACTAGTGATCAGTTAGTTAATAATCGCTCAATTATCTTAAATCAGTCAGTCAGTCTCATATCTAAAGGGTCAATTCTCTTGGCAGGAACTATAAATAGGCAACACACACAGCTCTTGATTATATTACAGTGAATTTATTCTCTAACTAAGGTGATAAAAAGATGGTTGGATACAGGGAACATAAACATTTGCTGAACAATGAGCCTGGAGGTTCGATTGTGAGAAGCATTTGACTCATACGGCATAGGAGCTAATTAAAGTAAACTAATGCTATAATTTAGGAGTTAAAATGGGCATCTGATCACAGGACGTGTGTTAAGTCTTACTGCTTGTCGACAGCCTGCTCTCTAGCTCTAGCTGCCGATCCTGGCTTTCTGCTAGGGATTCTCCAGGGTTCTCCGTGTCTGATTGAAAACGCCTCCTCCGTCTGGCAATTCGGCTGTTTTCAGGTTTCCTTTTGTGTAGCTGGCGAGACCACGTGGCTTGGTCTGACCTCGGTGAAGTTGGCTCGACGAAAAAGGCTTAAAATGGAACTTGGTCGTTCCTGAATTAGTCCAGTGTAACTTAACGGACTCATAACTTTAACAAACAAAAGAAATAAAGAAAATAAAAAAAACTGAAGGCAGATCGATGTCTCGGCACTTCAGGTGTGTAGCTTCAAGCGAACAAAGGCCTGTTTGTGTCGCTGGTCGACTGAGGGCGTTGCCTGGCGCGGCACGCACCGCGTCCAGAGAGCAGAACAGAGTGGCAGAGCCAACAGCGAAGCGAAGAGAGAAGGAAGAGAGAGAAGAGCAGGTCGTGTGTCGCTCTTTTGTTGCCTGGGGCGTGGTTCCCCAGGGGGCGTCTCAGGTTTCCCCAGGGACTGCCTTTCTAAACTTAATGTCTAAAGAAAAGAAATCTATTTGCACGTATTATAATCAAATATTTTCCACAATCGAACCTCAATTGTTGAACGGTTGTACTGTTCTAAGCATTTGGTAACAGGAAACAATTGTCACATTATTGGTCAGGATTTTTATACATTTAACCGCATTTCCGACGAGGGCATGTAATACTTATTTCGTCCACTTGGGGGAGCTCAGGTTACATGAGGAAAGCTTGGATTAAATCAAAGATCGTCTCTCCTTAGGAACCGGGGAATATTGTTGATTCATCCTTAAATTCAAGCTGGCGATTAAGAGTATAGTAAAACATTTCTTTGTCATCATTTCTAAAGGGATTTTGTAAGAAAGTATTATGAACAAGCATTGATTACATTAGATGAAGGAGTGTCTTGCTGAAAATAAAAACATTGCACAAGTAACTTCTTTTCAGCACTAATAT
>NW_025742812.1:0-7366 GCF_021292245.1 Micropterus dolomieu | reverse complement strand
CACACACTGATATACACACACACAGTAACCCACTACACACTGATATACACACACACAGTAACACACACTGATATACACACACACAGTAATACACACACTTATATACACACACACACACACAGAAACACACTACACACTGATATACACACACACAGTAATACACACACTGATATACACACACACAGTAACACACACTGATATACACACACACAGTAACACACACTGATATACACACACACTGATATACACACACAATAACACACACACTGATATACACACACACAGTAATACACACACTGATATACACACAAACAGTAATACACACACTGATATACACACACACAGTAATACACACACTGATATACACACACTGGTATACACACAAACAGTAATACACACACTGGTATACACACAAACAGTAATACACACACTGATATACACACACGGTAACACACACACAGTAACACACACTGATATACACACACACAGTAACCCACTACACACTGATATACACACACACAGTAACACACACTGATATACACACACACAGTAACACACACTGATATACACACACACAGTAACCCACTACACACTGATATACACACACACAATAACACACACTGATATACACACACACTGATATACACACACAATAACACACACACTGATATACACACACACAGTAATACACACACTGATATACACACAAACAGTAATACACACACTGATATACACACACACAGTAACACACACTGATATACACACACACAGTAACCCACTACACACTGATATACACACACACAGTAACACACACTGATATACACACACACTGATATACACACACAATAACACACACACTGATATACACACACACAGTAATACACACACTGATATACACACAAACAGTAATACACACACTGGTATACACACAAACAGTAATACACACACTGATATACACACACTGGTATACACACAAACAGTAATACACACACTGATATACACACACGGGTATACACACAAACAGTAATACACACACTGATATACACACACAGTAACACACACACAGTAACACACACTGATATACACACACACAGTAACCCACTACACACTGATATACACACACACAGTAACACACACTGATATACACACACACAGTAACCCACTACACACTGATATACACACACACAGTAATACACACACTTATATACACACACACACACACATTAACCCACTACACACTGATATACACACACACACAGTAACACACACACTGATATACACACACACAGTAACACACACACAGTAACACACACTGATATACACACACACAATAACCCACTACACACTGATATACACACACACAGTAATACACACACTTATATACACACACACACACACACAGTAACCCACTACACACTGATATACACACACACAGTAACACACACTGATATACACACACACAGTAACACACACACTGATATACACACACAGTAACACACACACTGATATACACACACTGATATACACACACACAGTAATACACACACTGATATACACACACAGTAATAAACACTGATATACACACACACAGTAATACACACACTGGTATACACACAAACAGTAATACACACACTGATATACACACACTGGTAATACACACAAACAGTAATACACACACTGATATACACACACTGGTATACACACAAACAGTAATACACACACTGATATACACACACACAGTAACACACACACTGATATACACGCACAGTAACACACACACTGATATACACACAAACAGTAACACACACACAGTACACTCACTACTTTACACTGGAGCAAAGTTTCAAAATAAAGGGAACACTAAAATAACACCTCCTAGATCTGAATGAATGAAATAATTTCATTAAATACTCCTTTCTTTACATAGTTGAATGTGCTGACAACAGAATCACACAAAAATATCAATGGAAATCAAATTTATCAACCCATGGAGGTCTGGATTTGGAGTCACACTCTAAATCAAAGTGGAAAACACTACAGGACTTGGATTCAGGTCTGGGGAACGGGCGGGCCGGTCCATAGCATCAATGCCTTCCTCCTGCAGGAACTGCTGACACACTCCAGCCACATGAGGTCTAGCATTGTGTTGCATTAGGAGGAACCCAGGGCCAACCGCACCAGCATATGGTCTCACAAGGGGTCTGAGGATCTCATCTCGGTACCTAATGGCAGTCAGGCTACCTCTGGCGAGCACATGGAGGGCTGTGCGGCCCCCCAAAGAAATGCTACCCCACACCATTACTGACCCACCGCCAAACCGGTCATGCTGGAGGATGTTGCAGGCAGCAGAACGTTCTCCACGGCGTCTCCAGACTCTGTCACGTCTGTCACATGTGCTCAGTGTGAACCTGCTTTCATTTGTGAAGAGCACAGGGCGCCGGTGGCGCCAATCTTTGTGTTCTCTGGCAAATGCCAAACATCCTGTAAGCACAACCCCCACCTGTGGACGTCGGGCCCTCGTACCACCCTCATGGAGTCTGTTTCTGACCGTTTGAGCAGACACATGCTGGAGGTCATTTTGCAGGGCTCTGGCAGTGCTCCTCCTGCTCCTCCTCGCACAAAGGCAGAGGTAGCGGTCCTGCTGCTGGGTTGTTTCCCTCCTACGGCCTCCTCCACGTCTCCTGATGTACTGGCCTGTCTCCTGGTAGCGCCTCCGTGCTCTGGACGCTACGCTGACAGACACAGCAAAGCTTCTCGCCACAGCTCGCATTGATGGATGAGCTGCACTACCTGAGCCACTTGTGTGGGTTGTAGACTCCGTCTCATGCTACCACTAGAGTGAAAGCACCGCCAAAACATCAGCCAGGAAGCACAGGAACTGAGAAGTGGTCTGTGGTCACCACCTGCAGAACCACTCCTTTATTGGGGGGGTCTTGCTAATTGCCTATAATTTCCACCTGTTGTCTTTTCCATTTGCACAACTGCATGTGAAATTGATTGTCAGTCAGTGTTGCTTCCTAAGTGGACAGTTTGATTTCACAGGAGTGTGACTGACTTGGAGTTACATTGTGTTGTTTAAGTGTTCCCTTTATTTTTTTGAGCAGTGTATATATATATATATATACATATATATATATATGTGTGTGTGTATATATATATATGTATATATATACATATATACATATATATGTATATATATATATATACATATATATATATATATACATATATATATATACAAAAATGTATATATACATATATATATGTATATATACATATATATATGTGTGTGTGTGTGTGTGTGTATATATATATATATGTATATATATACATATATATATATATATATGTATATATATACATATATACATATATATATGTATATATACATATATATATGTATATATATGTATATATGTATATATACATATATACATATATATATGTATATATACATATATATATATATATGTATGGAGGGATTATGTTAAACTTACGACATCAAGTAAGTGTATGTCAGTAATTAGGTTAGAAGTTCAGTTCCTGCTGTTGCTGTCCCCCACACAACAAGGACTACAGCAGCACCTGGACCTCCCGCAAAAGAAGCCCAAATCTTAGGAAACAAACACCAGCTGAAACCCGTCTGGATCAGACCCTGTCTGATGATGTCTTACCTTAAATCAGCGCCTCAGGTTTGTCTGGCAGCGAGCGCCCTGAAAGGACTTCTAATATCTGACAGTGTAATCCAACCAGCTGTCCTTTCTGGCAGTGAAGTCTGGGTCCACTCTGTCTTCAGGACTAGGAGGGACAATGTAGGTCCACATTAAACATCCAGAGAAAAACAGGCAGGGCAGGATTCAGACATTACCCGTTAGCCCCCAGGACTCAATGAGTTTTCAGGCAACACTAAAACTGATCCTATCCAACAGGTTCTCATCTTAGCCCTCGGCCCTTCAGTCCTGCTCCTGGTGGCCCTCCAGACGCTGTAGCTGATGTGTATGAGCACTGTTTCCAGGCTTTCGGACGCTGTGACTTCACACAGTCCTGCAGAGCGCAGTAAATGTGACCAGCATTAGTAGGTTTAGGGAGTATTTACTGCCCTGTTAACACACAGAGCTGAGAGAGCCTTCAGCTTTATTTGTACAGCACCGGTTCCTAACAGCAGGTCTCTCACTGCACGTTTCACACAGAGCCGGTCCGGACAGGACTCTGTGCACTATTATTTAGAGAGTCCCGACCGGTCCCACCAGGACCAGCACTTGGCCTCAGAGGCAAAGAAACACTCTGTTAAACAGGTAGAGACCTGGAGCAGAACCTGGACTCAGGGGGGACGCCGTCTGCCTCGAGGATGACATCATGTTTTCGGCCATTAAACAACCAAATATATCGATATTATTCCCACGATGTCAGCTGTGGGGCCGTCTGACGAGCTGTCCCTCATTACCAGCCTGAGCCAGAGCTCTGAAATATTTTATTAACCTTGTTGAGAGCAGACTTGGGACCAATGAGTGGATTGTAAGGTATTAAGGTGTGTTAATGTGGGATCTTTGCATCTTCACCTTTTACCTTATTTGAATATTAGGCTATTCTTAAAGTGGAAGTGAAGGACTAGGTTGTTGTTTACTGATTCATGTGTTCAATAACCCCATGTTGGCAGTGAACCCCTGAATTTACACTTTAATTAAAGAAAGAAGTTCCTCAGAGGGACAGGTACCTGCAGAAACAACCCGTCCTCGCTCCCAAGCCGCCACATATGGGACTCATGGTCGAAACCTGCTGGTGTCAGTCTGTAAGGCACTGGGGGAAGATCTGTACGGTCCTTTATGAACACTAAAGGCAGGTTTAGGATATTTACCAGAAGAGTCTGAGTAGGGATGAGGATGGTGGACTAGACCGGGGTTTGTTTCCCATCTGAAACAAAAAGTGAACCGTGAATTTTTTTAGGTTATGTAAGTTGCTTAAATAAGTAACTAAACTAGTAACATTACTTTACTTATGTAAGTTAACTGACGTAAGTAATGTAGTTATTTTAACCCAAACCAGGATCTTTTCCGAACCTTAACCAAGTAGTTTTTGTGCCTAAACCGAACCAAACTGCAACGTTTCACAACTTTAGTAACGCGGTGTTTGAAAATGGCCATGTTTCAAAACGCTAGCGTCTATTTTGAAAGTGTAACCGGACGTTGCATATTTGTTGTTGCTAAGCGTTGTTAACTTGACCGTGGAACCCTAAACGTCTAAAAATGACGCCAAAGGGCCTCGACCAAGCGACTGTAATGAGTCGGGAGTGAGAATGTGTTGGTTGAACTCTCTGTTTTAGCTACAGAGTGAAGCATCTCACGTCTATTAGGTCTTTGTTGGGAGTTGCACATGCTCAGTACCGAGGTAAGGAGAGTAGGGCGGGTCCTGACAAACCGGTAACCCGGGCTTCGGTTCAGCTGTACCTGATCCAGAATCCAGAGTGTCAGAGTGGTGTCTTTCATAACGTTTGACCTGAGCTCCGTCTCCACATCACAGGAACAGCTTCATGTCCTCTGACTGCCTGCAGGGGCTCTAACGTGCCACGCCAGCCGCCAAGCAGCATCACGCAGCGTGTTACAGAGTGACGCAGAGAGGTTACTGAAGGAAAGGCTGGACTACAATCCAGCTGGGTTCAGTTCAGGAGCAGGGGTTTCTGTGGGAGACGGGAACTCCCTTTGAGCTTTTTCACTTTGCAAACCTGTTACATGCACCAAAAGAAAAATAACACAATGAAGGAAAGAAGACAAAAAGCAGAATGTGACCTCTTTAATGAAGAGTGAGTCCACAAAGCACCTGCAGATGTCGGAGCTTTGTATATTTAATTGTTTTGGGGTTTTGTTGCCCGTTATTACCCCATAATCCACACTGAAAGTCCTTCTTCTATAAACTCTAATTTATCCTCCCTAAAGATGTCATTAACAACCTTAATGACATCTTTAATTTACCTCTAAGGTCAGAAGTTCAGGATTTAGTTTCCTGGTGATGATGAACGAAGCAGTCACTCTGTAAGAAAGCTGAAAATCAGACTGCAGAGACGAGGGAGAGACATGGAGTATAAATAAATACACAGACAGGTCTGACTGCAGCCGTGGAAACGCACCCGTCTGTCTTTGTTTCACTTTCGCTGGTGATGACATGATGACACGAAGCAGAGCTGCTGGCGGCGGTGAGATCTCTGCAGTCACAAAAAGCATTTAACCAACATGAAGCGAACATTGAACCCAGTGAACCTGTGTTTGATGCTTCAACCTGCCGTTTAAGCTCAGTTCACATTTTACACCTCAGCCGATATTTTAACTTTTAAATTCAGTGTAATAGGTGAGAAAATAAAAAGGTGCTGTCTCTGCGTCCACGCCGACCTGCAGCTCCTCTGACACTTCCCCTCTCTGCAGCCCTCGGAAGGTATTTATTGATCACAGGTGATGGCGGTGTGCTCTCAGAGGGTCTGATGTTCACCGTTAAACACTAACTGCTCACAGAGTGCACACTCCTGCTGGCGTAACGCGTGCAGATAAACGTGCATCGTGTAGACTGAAGCTGGCAGACGCGATGAGCTTCGGCGCTGTGGGCCGGTCTGTACGGTGGACTGGTGTGTGTGCATAAAGACGAGACGCCGCTGACAGGTTCGGGGAGCAGGTTGGAGGCTCAGCGTGGGCGGACTGATGATGAAGAGCGCCTGGTGAAGTTTAAAAGTGAGACCAGGATCCTGTCGTGACTCCTCTAATGATGAAGAATAATCCTCGCAGTCTGAGTTCTGCTGTAAACCTGACAGAAAACATGTTCCCAGAATCCTCAGAGGAACCGTGTGACCGATCACCAATGATTGGTTGTTGATCGGTGAAGGTGTGTAAATGTCTGCATGTCAGAGGGAAAGCGGACGTCCTCAGAGAGAGGGCTGCTGGGTAATGAGGAGGAGGAGGAAGGTTCAGCTGGCAGCTGCTGTCATGAAGAGTGGAAATAGTATCAGGTGTGAATATAATCATCCGAAGAGAGGAGAACCCCCCCGTCCTGCTGAGAGCTGAAGCTTCTGCTGCTGCTTCATCAGATCACCTGGCCGGATCATGTGACCAATCACACAACTGTCAGGCGGCGGCGGCGGCGGCGGCGGCGGCGGCGGCGGCGGCCCAGGACCAACTTCTTCATTAAACTTTAAATATCTGACATCTTTCAAATGTCACTCCTCCTCCTCCTGCTCCTCCTCCTCCCCCTCCTGCTCCTCCTCCCCCTCTTGCTCCTCCTCCTCCTCCTCCTGCTCCTCCTCCCCCTCTTGCTCCTCCTCCTCCTCCTGCTCCTCCTGCTCCCCCTCCCCCTCCTCCTCCTGCTCCTCCTCCTGCTCCTCCTGCTC
>NW_025742811.1:0-2294 GCF_021292245.1 Micropterus dolomieu | reverse complement strand
ACTACAGCTTTAAACTTGTTCAGTCCTAAAACACTAAACTGACCAGTTTTCACAACCACTGAATGTCAATACATTTTGTCATCATATCTATGTGCTTAGTCTACACTTACAGAAATGCATTTTATTTATTGATTTGAATTACAGAAAAAGGGACCACACTTGTACTGTGTGGAACGACAGGAGTCCACTGTTCTCTTGTACATGATGACACAAGTTCCCTCTTAGATAGCATGGAGCGATAATCACACTCCAACTTGTGAGAAAAAAATAAATAAGCAAATTTAATCATACTTATGAGAAGAAACTAACTACAGAGTGTCTTTATTTGGTATAATCTGTTATTGCAAGAAAATATAAAGCCTGAGTTTTTATTGAAGTTATTTTCAACAAAATACAAAGGTTGAGTTTTAGTGAAATTCCTAAATTGTTTCAAGCTTCAGACTACTAAAATGATAGACTACCCAGTAGACAGCAGAATGAGTAGTAGTAATCACAAAAAGCACAAAAAGTGAAAGTAAAAACAAAATGAATACAAAGGTCAGCTGCAAGATCTCTTCAATTTTAATCAATAGATTTAATGCTGTTAATTATCATGATACATGACCAGTGTTTGTATGTGTCCTAAATCTATATTTAGGAAGTTGTTGCTCGCAAACACATTGACAACAGACCTGTCTGTCAATTGAATAGTTAGTTTCCTAAACACCGCTGCACAAATCTATCCAACACAATGTTGTCAATGTTGGAGACCCACCTTCAAAAAAGTTATCAGCAAGCATGTAAGGAGCCTAGCTAATAAGGATAGCTATGTTAGTTTTAGAATACAGCTGTCAAAGTTAGAACGCTGTGCATAACTGGTAGTCAGTAGGTGTGGCCGAGATGAGCTACTTTTGTACAGTTGAAATCACATCATGTCGAAACTAAAGTGTGAAATGTTGAAAAGGTTAGTTTAGCTACAAATGAACAAGTTCATATGTGCGTGTTTAGGTTTTATGATGTGGTAATTAAGGGGCTAAATGAAGCCTGTCTCTGAAAAATTGAAAATCTTTCTAAAATGCTTCGGCAGTAAATTTGTTCTTAGCCTTAGAGAAAGGTCCACAGAGACATTCAGACACACTTTACAAATAATATGAAATAAGCAAAATGGACAATTCTTAAGAAAAAATTATAATCTAAACCAAATATATAAGTGTCACCAGCAATGTTCTCATTGTAGCTTTTTGAAATGTGGGGTTAAATTTGTTGGCGAATAGAGAAGCATGTTTGAGGGCTGTCAAATGGTGCAGCATCGTAACAATGGAACTTAGAGTTTGCATCAAGTGGAGAACACACAACCAGTGCTGCATTAAGTTCACACTGATATTTGGCAGGTATTTGTCTTTATAGATTTTTACATCTCAGTATTTTCAACTTCTTTCTTTAGCATGTACAGTTTAAATGTGTGTTAGTGATTTTAATAGCCATTGAAATAGTGATGAGTTACCTATAGATCATCTCACAACCATCACAACGTTGGATGGCTATTCATAACACAAGTTGTTCAACCACAAATAGAAAACAACACAAATTAAAGCTGCAAGCAGCGTTGGGCGGGCCCTCGCACTTGTAGCGCGTCCGCGCGTGAACCGGCCGAGTTGCATATTCTGGAGCTCTGCCGGTGCGGCTGTGAATTTCCTACGCGGTTCCGACGCCGCATGAATGTGCTATATGTCACTTCCTGTGTCCCCTATGTGGAGCTACATAGCACTTGCCGCTATGAATATAAATCGGTATTGACGTGTGGAGTGGGAGAGTTATCAAGCACGTAAAGTTTGTTTCAGATGTGACCATGTACACTGAACAATAATGTACCCAAACAATAAAATAAATTCCTTTTATATTTCCCTGCCTTGTTGTTTATGTGTAGATACAGAGGAAGAATGTGAGAACAGCACACATTTCATCGTTACTGTGTGTTAGAGCATGGGAGAACAGTGGATACTTTTAATACAGCCCACACCCCTAATACTGTGTAACTATAACAAGTAGAGAACAGAAGAAAAAGATGTTCTTTCTTTACAACTGTCTGCATAGCTTATTCATATTGTGTAATGAATGAAAATAAATAGGCCTACTAGGCTCCTCTCTACTTTGACATTTAAGATTAGCTTGTTTGATCCACCTTCATACACATGTGACATTACTGTACAACTTGAGAAAGGTCAGTTGTTTTCTGCTCCAGCCTGCCTAAAAGAAAAGCGTTTTTGGGATTAAATGGACTTTATTAGCTGCTGCAGTGCAGGATGAACTCAGAA
>NW_025742810.1:0-1463 GCF_021292245.1 Micropterus dolomieu | reverse complement strand
CCACCTGTCTCTCCGCCTGTCTCTCCACCTGTCTGTATCTCTGTCTGCACTGACCACCTGTCTCTCCGCCTGTCTCACCACCTGTCTGTCTCTCTGTCTGCACTGACCACCTGTCTCTCCACCTGTCTCACCACCTGTCTGCACTGACCATCTGTCTCTCCACCTGTCTCACCACCTGTCTGTCTCTCTGTCTGCACTGACCATCTGTCTCTCCGCCTTTCTCACCACCTGTCTGTCTCTCTGTCTGCACTGACCACCTGTCTCACCACCTGTCTGTCTCTCTGTCTGCACTGACCATCTGTCTGTATCTCTGTCTGCACTGACCACCTGTCTCACCACCTGTCTGTCTCTCTGTCTGCACTGACCACCTGTCTCACCACCTGTCTGTATCTCTGTCTGCACTGACCACCTGTCTCTCCACCTGTCTGCCTCTCTGTCTGCACTGACCACCTGTCTGTATCTCTGTCTGCACTGACTACCTGTCTCTCCACCTGTCTCACCACCTGTCTGTCTCTCTGTCTGCACTGACCACCTTTCTGCCTCTCTGTCTGCACTGACCACCTGTCTCACCACCTGTCTGCCTCTCTATCTGCACTGACCACCTGTCTCTCCACCTGTCTGTATCTCTGTCTGCACTGACCACCTGTCTCACCACCTGTCTGTCTCTCTGTCTGCACTGACCACCTGTCTGTCTCTCTGTCTGCACTGACCACCTGTCTGTATCTCTGTCTGCACTGACCACCTGTCTCACCACCTTTCTGCCTCTCTGTCTGCACTGACCACCTGTCTCACCACCTGTCTGCCTCTCTGTCTGCACTGACTACCTGTCTCTCCGCCTGTCTCACCACCTGTCTGTCTCTCTGTCTGCACTGACCACCTGTCTCACCACCTGTCTGTATCTCTGTCTGCACTGACCACCTGTCTCTCCACCTGTCTGCCTCTCTGTCTGCGCTGACCACCTGTCTGTATCTCTGTCTGCACTGACTACCTGTCTCTCCACCTGTCTCACCACCTGTCTGTCTCTCTGTCTGCACTGACCACCTGTCTGTATCTCTGTCTGCACTGACCACCTGTCTTTCCACCTGTCTCACCACCTGTCTGTATCTCTGTCTGCACTGACCACCTGTCTCTCCACCTGTCTCACCACCTGTCTGTCTCTCTGTCTGCACTGACCACCTGTCTGTATCTCTGTCTGCACTGACCACCTGTCTCACCACCTGTCTGTCTCTCTGTCTGCACTGACCACCTGTCTCTCCACCTGTCTGTCTCTCTGTCTGCACTGACCACCTGTCTCTCCACCTGTCTCACCACCTGTCTGTCTCTCTGTCTGCACTGACCACCTGTCTCTCCACCTGTCTGTATCTCTGTCTGCACTGACCACCTGTCTCTCCGCCTGTCTCACCACCTGTCTGTCTCTATCTGCACTGACCACCTGTCTCTCCACCTGTCTGTATCTTTGTCTG
>NW_025742809.1:0-29742 GCF_021292245.1 Micropterus dolomieu | reverse complement strand
TGAAGCCATCACAGTGAACCAGAGCAAGTTGACCAAAACATTTCCCAGCAGCCACTTCTCCCACAGCAGAGTCCAAACAGTGCTTCCTGTTCTCTACAGTTAGGTGTCTTATTGGAAATGGTCTCAGTAGATGACAGGATCTGTCTCGTCTCTATCCTTTCTATTGGCCTCCATTTCTCCTCCTGTTTCCTCCCCTTTCTCTCTCTCCCTCTTTCTCTGCCTACATGAAGCTGACTGTGGAAATGTTGTCATCATTCATACTGATGGACTGCTGATATCATTGCTGTCCATTCTGCAGCAACACACAGAGGCCAAAAGCTTGTCTATGAACCCTTTCCTCATGAAGACATACAGGACTAAGTCTGCAAGAGGACTGAACCTAACAATTGTAAGAGACAGAATCAAATTGGTCCCGTCACGGTTTACATCCAGGTAGACTATGATGCTGGGCAGGAACAGCAGAGTGTAAATAAGCAGCACCAGAACCAAAATTCCCACAATTCGTCGTTTTTCATCAGGGGAGACTGAGGTGGAAGCAGACAGGGCTTTGAGGGTCCCAACCAGGAAGAAGATTAACAGTGGGAAGGGAAGGAGGAGCAGGGCAGGGGGGATTGTGGCAACAACCTCTTCATTATAATAGAAATAGAAAAGAACAGCATAGACTATAGGAACAACCCAAACCACAACACAGACCACCACAGAGGTCTTGACGGTTCGTCTGCAGCGGTACCACAGCGGGTGGGCGATGACCAAATACCTGTAATACAAGATGGACACAAAGTCTTTGAGGAGCTTCAGAGTTATAAACTAATATTATGTTCAGACACAGAAGGAGCTCCACACATACTGGATAGACAGATAGATACCTTTCCAGGGCGATGCAGACCATGAAGCCAACACTGGTAAAAAGAGCAGAGAAGTAAATACATATGAAGATTTCAGTTATCTTCTCATCCAAACTTTGTGTCGCGTAGCCGATCATGCAGCAGAGCTGAATCAGGTCAGCAATGAGAAGGTTGATGAGGTAGATGGGAGCAACATGATCACTTCTCACCTGCAGGAAAACATTGGTAAAAGTCAACAAGCAGTTGGAAACATGTTGTGAAGTCCACCTCCTCCCAAATCTGTCATCCTGCTCTGCCCAGCAGCTGCAGTCAGAGCCATTTCTGACTTTTCAACAGAAATCTCAGATATGACCCACTGGCCAATCACTGCAGGAACAAGACAAGTTTTTCAGCCACAGATATGAAGTGTTCTGGCTCAAACACATGAGCTGGATTTATCCAGACTGGAGTCGCAGTTTGAGGCTCATGTTTGTGTTTGCAAGGTGAGCCTCTCTCCTCATTGTATATGCATTTCAGGGAGGATCACACAAAAAAGATGAGGAGACATGTTAATAGAGGTTCATTATGTTTCATTGGATTTACTGAAATCACACATTTTTTCACCTGTCAGTTTGCAGAGAAAAATAATAATAAGCTGCAGTAGATATAGGCTTACATTTAACTAAACAGTTATTATAAACCTCTCTCTCTCAGCATGAGTGGAACAAAGACAATGTTTTCAAAACATTGTGTAATAAGGAGATTTAAAAAAGTACAATTCATAAAATAAGATAATGATAACATAAGATAAGATGTAACTTTATTAATCCCCCCGTACGGGAAATTTCGGCCGACACAGCAATACAAAGGAATATAAAAGAACAGATGCAGTATCATAGAAGTATTAAGACACTATTTACACTATAAAATCAATATTTAATTATTTACAACCATTTACAAACAGATAAATGTCTGAAATTTAATCAGGAAAATCCGTCAGGTTGGTGCTGTGGTGTTGTGGAGCCAGATGGCTGATGGCACAAATGAGCACCCAAAGCGATCAAATGATATCGACCGAATGGATCACATTCTAATAGCAAAACGAGTAATTTTGCTCGGGTTGTGATGGTCAAATATACTGTATTGATCCATCGTGTTACAGCCGCTGTTTGGCCGCTAGTAAAAGTTACTTCAAAGCACAGGGAACTTCCTGTCGGCTCGGAGGCATTGCGAGCCAACCAATCACAGTGCTTATGGTCCGCGTCGACTTGACGTGTAATTACATTTTTGAGGAGGTGCACATCAGGCTACGGCATAGGTGACGCCATAGGGAATGGGGTTACGTAGAGGCTACGCCATCGATTCGACACAGAAGTATAAATTACACTTTACTCCAATCTGGAACAATCCTGACATCCTGCAAAATAATAAAATGCTTCTCAGCCAGCCGTAGAGGCTTGATGGTGTCAAAAGCACTGGTGGAGCCGAAGAACGTGATCCTCACAGTGCTGGGTGGCTTCTCCAGGTGGGTGTAAGCTCTGTGAAGCAGGTAGATGATGCTGTTGTCCACACTGATGTCAGCCTGGTACGCAAACTGCAGAGGGTCCAGGCAGTAACGTGTCAGGGGCCTGGGGGTTTGGCGGAAGGGTGTGGAGGGAGGAGCCTGAGATGGAAGGCAGAAAGGAGAGCTGTTCGTTAGGGGGGAGGCAAGCTGGGGCTGCTGAGCTGTGATCCCTTGGACTAGCAGGGAGGCATATGGTAGAATGGGTAAGCGAGGTGAGGTTACTTGAGGAAGGGGAGGTTGAGGGGGGTCCAGCCAGCATTGTTGAGTCAAACCTGTTGAAAACACGGGTTTAACTTGTTGTCCCCTCTGCTGCTCCTGCTTGCCTGTTACTGCCTGTGATGGTCCTCTCACCAACCTACACCTCTCTGCTGTTGTTCTGCTGCACCTGCTCTCTCTGGATCGCTTTCTTGGACTCTTTGTTGTCCCCTGCCATGAAAGCAATATTTTTCTTGTTCAACAGAGATTTGATGTTGACTAGTGCGCCACCACTGCCAACAGCGGAATGTTAACAGTGATGGCAATGGCGGCCCGAGAACTCTTGAGGCAGGTAGTATGGTTTCAACCAGCACTCAGCACCTCAACATCTGGCGTGCAGATTTCTGTCTTCGTGGTAACATGTCCTGTGTTACACCATTTGGAGTTTACAAAGACACTTCTCCCAACTTCTTACCATTCTTTTTCTTCCTATCTGCTCGAACTAGCGAGAAGCCGGCTAGTTCCACTGAGCAGTCTGGTGTTTTCCATTCAACAAAGTTTCAGTCAGACATAACATGCTGGACGTCCCCCACGACAACCGAGGAAAGACAGGTCTTGTATCGCCACCGACTTCCTGTCTTCTTGTTCCTCGCCATCACGCCAGCCCATCATCCTTTCCTTCTTATCCTTAACTTCACCGAGATCTCCCTTGGACATGCAGCAGGTTGATCCCAAAACTGTAAGAGCTCCTCACGTGAGTAGGCTCTGGTGTTTTGTTGTCTGGTGGTCGCGGTATCCATTGTTATCCTGTTACAGGTAACGATAACCGTTGTCTGTGAATTTAGGCCTTCACCAGAGTACTATTTCCAAAAGTAGTATTAGTCACAAACCAAATGTTCCCCCTTGCTCACATCCACTGTTATGCCGATGACAACCAGCTCTACATCCTCACCAAATCCATCACTGCTGTCACTTGCTCCACCATCCCAAACTGCCTCACAGAAATGAAATAACGAGTGCAAGCTAACTTTCTTTAACTCAGCAGTGAAAATCCAAAATCCTTATCGGCCAAAAATCCCTCATCAATTTGTGCCACAACTTCTTTCTGTGCATCGATGGTTGTATGTTTCTCAACCTCTGTGTTATCTTTGCTCAAACTTTTTCATTTGAACATTACAAAATCTGTATTCCTACATCTGAGAAACATTGCCCATCTTTGTCCCTCCCTTTCCTTCTTGGCTGCTGAAACACCCATATCACCTCATCACCTCGTGCCTGGAATACTGCAACAGCATTCTGTATGGCACACTCGCCAAATTCCTCAAAAAACTTCTATACTGTACATCCAAAAGCACCAGAGACCACATTACTCTTATCCTCCAAAACCTCCACTGGCTCGCTATCCAATACAGAACCCTGTTCAAAATCCTCACCACCTACAAAGTCCTCAAAAACAAGGGCCAAGGAATGTTTGTTTGTCACATTACAACAGGTTGTAAAGTGAAAATCAGTTTGTAACTCCCTTTTGCTACGTAGCAGACAATCAATCATTAAAGTGGTAAACAGAAATGAACTATATTCAGTGGAGCAGTGCTGAGGATGAATTAGAGTTTAAAAGTCTGACAGCTTGGGGGAAAAGCTGCTCTGCAGTCTGGTTTTGCGGCAGCAAAAAACTTCTGTATCTCTACCCAGAAGGCAGCAGGGTGAACAGGGTGTGGCTGGGGTGGGTACTGTCCTTTAGTATCCTTTGGGCTCTGCAGGTGTGACAGATGGAATAATGTGTATTACCAGAGCAACAGTTGAGTAACATTTGATGAGCTCATATTTAATATTATTGCAATTCTCATATTTTAATGGTATGTAACACTTTATGGTTAAAGTTGTTGTCAGTTGCAGCAGTTACCGTACTTTTGTGTTTTCTTATTTTTTATGTGCAAAATGTCTAATGTTTAACACAGTATGTTCGGACATTGACGAGTAAGCTAGCCATGTTAGCTTCTGGCAATTGTAACCACAATGTTGTGGATGAAAGTGGCGCTTACTTGCCGTTCAGAGACATTGTACTTGTCCTAGTGTGTTCCATATTTACATTTCTGAAAAGTACTGAGTACTGTTAACAGTGTAATTGTGAGTGCAATGTTATCACCGTGTATCTTGTCTATTCCCGTATTTGTTTGCTCCATTGTTTAGAGTGGGTAACGCTACTGCAGATACAATAGCTGACCAAAAATAATGATTGATGTACATTTTCTATGGCAATATTTCAGTAGCCTATCGATGCTTGTTATATTTCAGTTGTGTAGATATGAAACAGCAGAACTGTATACATTATGTATGTCATATTGTGTTGTATGTATATATGTAAACTGTACTGACGTTTTATATGTTGTTTTGATATACAGTCATTACACACATGATCTGAGGAAAGTTTGTTTCCGTGCATCTTCCATTTAACTACTCCCCTTTTTTGGGCTTTTACACAGACACCACGATATCAATGATGCTTGAGAAATGGGTACCAATGATTTTCTGAGCAGTTTTAATCACCTGCTGCAGAGCCCTCCGGTCCTGGGCCGTGCACATCCCGTGCCAGTTAGTGATTTTTCAAATGAGGATGCTTTCTATTGCTCGTCTGTTCTAAAGCTTCCTTGAGAAATTCTGTCGTTTTTGAGCTTTCTTCACCAGTGTGGAGATGTGAGATGACCACGTCAGGTTCTCTGTGATGCTGATGTCCAGGAACCTGAAACTGTTCACCTTGTAGTGGTTTTTTATACACTGCTCAAAAAATTTAAGGGAACACTAAAATAACACATCCTAGATCTGAATGAATGAATGAAATAATCTCATTAAATACTCCTTTCTATACATAGTTGAATGTGCTGACAACAAAATCACACAAAAACTATCAATGGAAATCAAATTTATCAACCCATGGAGGTCTGGATTTGGAGTCAAAATCAGAGTGGAAAACCACACCATAGGCCGATCCAACTTTGATGTAATGTCCTTAAAACAAGTCAAAATGAGGCTCAGTAGTGTGTGTGGCCTCGTATGACCTGTATGACCTCCCTACAACGCCTGGGCATGCTCCTGATGAGCAACTCCATCTCGGTACCTAGTAGCAGTCAGGCTACCTCTGGCGAGCACATGTAGGGCTTAGGGCCCCCCTAAGAAATGCCACCCTACACCATTACTGACCCACCGCCAAACCGGTCATGCTGGAGGATGTTGCAGGCAGCAGAACGTTCTCCACGGCGTCTCCAGACTCGGTCACGTCTGTCACATGTGCTCAGTGTGAACCTGCTTTCATCTGTGAAGAGCACAGGGCGCTAGTGGCGAATTTGCCAATCTTGGTGTTCTCTGGCAAATGCCAAACGTACTCCTTTATTGGGGGTGTCTTGCTAAATGCCTATAATTTCCACCTGTTGTCTATTCCATTTGCACAACAGCATGTGAAACTGATTGTCAATCAGTGTTGCTTCCTAAGTGGACAGTTTGATTTCACAGGAGTGTGATTGACTTGGAGTTACATTGTGTTGTTTAAGTGTTCCCTTTATTTTTTTGAGCAGTGTATATACACACCTCTCTATACCTCTCCGGGAACCATCACCTTATCGTGGTGGAGAGGTTTGTGTGCCCCGGTGAACCTGGAGGCTGTGTTGTCGGGAGCTTAGTGCTCCTGGTAGGGTCTTCCAAGGCAAAGTGGTTCCAGGTGAGGGGCCAGACTGAGAATGGTTCACAAAGACCCTTGATGACAAATCGAGGAAGAGGAGGAGAGACCCTGCCCTTAGGAAGCCCGGGGCCCCCGTCTGGAGCCAGGCCCAGAGGGAGGGCTCGTCGGCGAGCGCCTGTTGGCCGGGATTGCCACGGAGCCCGCCCGGGCTCAGCCCAAAGAAGCAACGTGGCACCCCCCTCTCCATCCTTTGGACCCATCATTCATCGGTGTGGGGATACTCACAATTCCCCAGCTGAGCACTGCTACGTTGGCATTTACTCCGGTGAAAGAGAGGGTCACCTCCCTACGCCTTCAGGTACTGGGGGGGAAAACTCTGACTGTTGTTTGTGCATATGCACCAAATAGCAGTTTAGAGTATTTGGCCTTCTTGGAGACCCTGAATGGAGTTCTGTATGGGGCTCCAGTAGGGGACTCCATAGTTCTGCTGGGAGACTTCAACGCGCATGTGGGCAATGATGGAGATACCTGGAAAGGCGTGATTGGGAGGAACGGCCCCCCTGATCTGAACCCGAGTGGGTGTTTGAACTTATGATCCTTATGCTCGAACACCATGTTCGAGCATAAGGATGCTCATAAGTGTACATGGTACCAGAGCACCCTAGGCCGAAGATCAATGATCGATTTTGTAATCGTTTCATCTGATTTGAGGCCGCATGTTTCGGATACTCTGGTGAAGAGAGGGGCGGAGCTGTCAACTGATCACCATCTGGTGGTGAGTTGGGTCAGGGGGTGGGGGAAGACTCTGGACAGACCTGGTAAGCCCAAAAGGGTAGTGCGGGTGAACTGGGAACGTCTGGAGGAGAACCCTGTCCGTGAAATCTTCAACTCCAACCGCCAGTGGAGCTTTTCTGGCATCCCTGTGGATGTTGGGGACATTGAACAGGAGTGGGCAATGTTCAAAACTTCTATTGCTGAAGCTGCAGCGGAAAGCTGTGGTCTCAAGGGGCGGTAACCCTTGAACACCGTGGTGGACACCAGTGGTCAGGGAAGCCGTCCGACTGAAGAAGGAGGCCTTCCGAGATTTGTTGATTTGATTTGATCTCAGAGGACTCCAGAGACGGTTGCAAGGTACCGACGGGCCCGAAGGACTGCAGCCTCTGCTGTGGCAGATGGGAAGGCGGGTGTGGGAGAAGTTCGGAGAAGACATGGAGAAGGACTTTCGGTCGGCACCAAAGTGTTTCTGGAGAACTGTCCGCCATCTCAGGAGGGGGAAGCGGGGAACCGTCCAAGCTGTGTACAGTAAGGATGGGACCCTACTGACCTCAACTGGGGAGGTAATTGGGCGGTGGAAGGAACACTTTGAGGAACTCCTAAATCCGACTGACACGCCCTCTTTAGTAGAGGCAGAGCTTGAGGCTGATGGGGGATTCTCGTCAGTTTCCCTGGTGGAAGTCACTGAGGTAGTCAAACAACTCCACAGTGGCAAAGCCCCAGGGATTGATGAGATCCGCCCAGAAATGCTAAAAGCTTTGGATGTGGAGGGGCTGTCTTGGATGACACGTCTCTTTAACATTGCGTGGAAGTCGGGTACAGTGCCCAAGGAGTGGCAGACTGGGGTGGTGGTTCCCCTGTTCAAAAAGGGGGACCACAGAGTGTGTGCCAATTACAGGGGTATCACACTTCTCAGCCTCCCTGGTAAAGTCTATTCCAGGGTGCTGGAACGGAGGGTTCGGCCGATTGTCGAACCTCAGATTGAAGAGGAACAATGCGGTTTTCGTCCCGGTCGTGGAACAACTGACCAGCTCTTTACTCTAACAAGGATCCTGAAGTGGGCTTCGGAATATGCCTATCCAGTCTACATGCTTTGTAGATCTGGAGAAGGCGTATGACCGGGTCCCCCGGGAGATACTGTGGGAGGTGCTGCGGGAGTATGGGGTTAGGGGGGCCCTTCTCAGGGCTATCCAATTCCTGTACATCCAAAGCGAGAGCTGTGTCCGAGTACTCGGCAGTAAGTCGGACTCTTTCCAGGTGAGGGTTGGCCTTCGCCAGGGCTGCACTTTGTCACCTATCCTGTTTGTGGCCTTCCGGTTTATGGCTGTTTGGGCTTGGGATCTCATCACTGCTTTTTGCGGATGATGTGGTTCTGATGGCATCATCGGTCCGTGACCTTCAGCTCTCACTGGATCGGTTCGCAGCCGAGTGTGAAGCGGTTGGGATGAGGATTAGCACCTCTAAATCTGTGGCCATGGTTCTCAGCAGGAAACCGGTGGAGTGCCAACTCCAGGTAGGGAATGAGTCCTTACCCCAAGTGAAGGAGTTCAAGTACCTCGGGGTCTTGTTCACGAGTGAGGGGAGACTGGATCAGGAGATTGACCGGAGAATCGGAGCAGCGGGGGTGGTAATGCACCTGCTTTACCGAACCGTTGTGGCAAAAAGAGAGCTGAGCCGTAAGGCAAAGCTCTCGATCTACCGGTCAATTTTCGCTCCCACCCTCACCTATGGTCATGAAGGCTGGGTTGTGACCGAAAGAACGACATCGCGGGTAAAAGCGGCCAAAATGGGTTTCCTCAGGCGGGTGACTGGTGTCTCCCTTAGAGATAGGGTGAGAAGCCTGGCCATCCGTGGGGAGCTCAGAGTAGAGCCGCTGCTCCTTAGCGTTGAAAGGAGCAAGTTGAGGTGGTTTGGGCATCTGGTAAGGATGCCTCCTGGACGCCTCCCTAGGGAGGTGTTCCAGGCACGTCCAGCTGGGAGGAGGCCTCGGGGAAGACCCAGGACTAGGTGGAGAGATTATATCTCCACACTGGCCTGGGAACGCCTCGGGATCCCCCAGTCAGAGCTGGTTAATGTGGCTCGGGAAAGAGAAGTTTGGAGTCCCCTGCTGGAGCTGCTCCCCCCGCGACCCGATCCCGGATAAGTGGATGAAGATGGATGGATGGATGGTATACACACACGCAACAAACATATTTGTGTTTTTACTTGGATGCCAGCCAGGGTTAACCGGACAAGTCATTGCGTCACAGATTCCCACCCACAAAGGATATATGTAATTTGGCAGTATACACTCAAAAGTAAATCTGACACGTTTCATTAAAAATCCCACACACAGAAATCCATTTTGGTGTCAATCAAGAAAATATGTTGTCAGCAACATTTCAAAAAAAGCAGGGCGTGCTTTCAACAAACAACCAATTAAGCAATCAGAAATTAACAAAAATACCTAGGGGAAGAGCTTGCTTATGCTTATGCTTAAAGCACTATATAAATAAATGTAATATTATTATTATTATTATTGTTGTTGTTGCTGTTGTTGAATACGTGGACAAATGAACAAGACCTGAGGTTGGCGCTAAATGAAAGTCAGAGTATCACAAGAGTTATTAAGATTCAGCCTCTGGGCTCCATGAATGTCTGCAAAAATTTTTATGGCAATCCATCAAATAGTTGAATGTCTAAAAAATTTCACAATTTACAATTAAGAGCCCACATAATGTTGTACAAACTGCTTTGACTGTTTGATGTTTGTCTTGAGCTGTAACTAAATGGTGCCATTAACCTCAACAGTTGAAGAGAAGGCTGGATGGAGCCACACATGGAAACTGCATCTGTTTAGGGTCCAATCAGCTTCATGTACATTTTATCTATGGAATCAACCCTGACACCTAGCCCCCAAACCAGATCCAGATCCTTTACAGACAGACAGACTGTAGGACAGACACACGACACAGACAGGAAATAAATAACTCTCAGTCAGAATGTACATACCATAGAATAAAGAGCACAGATGGCCACGAGGGTCAGAGGAAGGCCGACAGCAATGATTATGTATGTCACCACATACAGGATGAAATTGACATCATTGTAGTTAAAGGTGATGTTATTCTCGGAGTTGGAGGTGATGTCGCTGTAATCAAAGCTTTGGTCCAGTGAGTTAAAGTAGAAATCTTCCATTCTTCAGAGTGAAACCTGTTTGAGAGATCAGGTTATTAAAGGGAGCAGGTTTTTAATATCTACCTAACATTGTTCAGTGACATCACTAAAGCTGTGAGGTGAAGTTCACACAAACACAGTGTACCTATAGTTTACCCACAATCATATCAAATCACAAACTGCTGTCTTTCACTTTCTATCATCATTCCTCAACATTTGTTGCATTTAACTTTTATTTAATCAGATTAGAAAAGAATAACAAGTTCTAGTGAACAAATATGTTTACGTGCTAATGTTTCTTCTCACCGTCAATGACTACATTACTACCTATACAGCGAACAAATGGACTTTATTCAAAAGAAATTATTACAGCTTAACAATTTTGAGTTGGAAGACAGCAGAACAGCAAACTCGTCCAGCTAAGCCAGTTAGAGGCAGGGTGGGGCGGGTCATGCCTTCACCATAGTAGGAACATTTGTTTGCATATCAACCCCGTCTCCCTCTGTCCTCATATCCTGTCTCCTGTAATAAAGGATAAAATGGCCACCAAACACAAACTAACTACATAGAGGTCATTACAGTGCTTGAAGTGGAAAATAAATAGGTGCCAGGACTCCCTCTTTGTGGGTCGTTGCTATTTATTCAATTATTAATAAATGCTCTACATGGTGGTTGGTGTCGGATTGGTTAATGCTAAGTGCTAACTTGTCGTAATCATAAACATTCATGCAGAACAACGAGTTCAGTTTGTCATGTCAAGTTTGTTGATTGGGGGTCGCTGGGTGTTGTAAAGTGGTGGGGACATAAGGGCTCAGATTAGGGGTGTGACGGCACACACGGTCACAAGATGAGAAGATATTTTAACAGTTTTCTGATCAGTTATGGTGGAAATGTCTTCATTTATATGAACAGAAACAAAATTAAGGTGGCAGGTGAGAATTCAAAAAATAAAAATATAACAGAATATAATGTAGTAATCAGCAGTTTGTTGTTTTAGCTTAAGTTACTTTTTTGGACAATGCACATTTGTTTATTCTATTTTTCAGTGTGTTGTTTGCTTTATTATTCAACATTTCTTGTTGCTGTTATCAGAACATTTTGACAAAAGCTTTCAAAAAGAGATTGAGGCATTATGATTCTGACCTGTCCCCAGCGTCCCCAGTGTAAATGACACCTATCTGTCCGTGTGATTGGTCAGTTCACAACAAGTGACATTGACGAGCTACTTTCAGCACATGGCTGCTTAAAAGGCACCCGAGCTTCTCTTCTCCCACGTCTCTCTCGGCCAACAGAGTTTAGCAGTCAGGCGGGAACGGGAGCAGGTGAGCTTGGGAGAACTCCTGGTACGCCAAAGAGCAAAATGTTGAGGTGCCAGTACTGCGTCCCAGTGTGTACTGGCCCACCTCAAACACTGGGTTTGTATGTTATTTTTAGGACTGATTGAGAAACACTGATTCATGTTCTTATTTTACTGAATGTTTAATGGTCCTGTCCTCCTGAGACTTCATGAACAATTATTAACCACAAAACTGTTTAGCATATCTCAGCTGTCATCATTCCCTGAAAAACATCACCATAAATACCACTCTGTGGATTAATGCTGGGTCATAACAATATATAGATTGGTTTGTAGGACTAGCTGTTCCAATCCAGAAGGACCAGGACCAGGACGCTGTTGACTCTGCAACATCCTCCCAAGGGACTGTAAGCTCAACGATAGAGGACAAGGTCAGGTCTCTGGATCGGATCATTTACGGGTGTAGATGAGATTATGACCTATATCGGCAAGCATCTTCCAGTCTGGCAACACTCAGGGCTCATGATTCTGGCCGTTGGGAGTTTGTGAATCTCTTCTCTTCCTACCAGAGAAAGGCCATTTGGCGGGGAGTGTTGGCTGGACAGTATAGGGCAAGACTTTGATAGTTAGTCTTCTGGTTTCCAGTTTGGCTGCCAGGCATATCAGGACTTGGTTGTGCCTCCAGGTGTACCTGCCTTTTGTGAGGCTGGTGGTGCAACCCACAAGTATGTGCTTGAGGTTCGTGGTTCAGGTTTGTCTAGCAAATCCTGGACTGCTCTGGTTGAATTCCACTTCGTCCTTGTAGTAACGGTTGGAACTGAAACCCCCACAACTGTGTCCCGGGACTGCATGAGCAGCATGTATAATCTTACTTTGGCACATCTGTATTCTGATGTTAGGCTAGAGACTGGGAGTAAAAGGACTGTAAAAGGTTGGCATGAATATGTAAATACTCATTCGGACGTTTGAAGGAACGATTTGCTGTTAGGAGTGTGGCTTTGAGTTCATGTCTTTCCTGTTTTAGTCTGTGTAGCCTTGTGTCCTCGTTTACTTGGTATCTGTTTTCATGGGTTTGGTTTTGGATTCTGTGTTTCTATAGCTTTATTTGACCTTAGGGTTTTGTAGGTAAGTTTAGTCCTTTGTTCATTCGCATGTTGTCTGTTTGTTTCCCCTGCTGTCTCTCTGCCTGCCTGTGTCTCATTTGTCCTAACCCCCCTTCACCTGTGTTGCTCCCGCCCCGCTCGTTAGTCCCTGTGTATATATATGCTTGCTTGTGTCTTCAGTCTTTGTCATGTTCTTGCGTCTGATGCTGAGTGTTCTCCTGTGCTCTGTTCTCTGTGTTTTTGGATCTTACCTTTGGATAGTACTTTGTTCCTTGTTTTTGGATTTTGACTGTGGATTATGTTTCTGTTGGAATTACCTTTGTTTGGACTCTTGCCTCAAGTTCCTGTGGAAGCCTGTTTAAGTTAAGTTTTGAGTTAATAAATATTTTCTGCACCACCTCTCGTATTTGGGTCCACACCTCAGTCTGCACTCAGTCTACCCCATAACATTTCCGGCTTTAAGGAAGGCGATGGACATAAACATGAAGAAACTTCCTTTTGTGATTTGCGTATTTTTTTCTGCACAATTATTGTGAAGTATTGTTAAGAACTTGTAAACGAACAATGCATAAATGCTGCTCACCAGTACGACAGGGACTTCAACCCACCCGAAAGAGTTTATCTGAGAGCAGACAACAACGAAAATAAGGGGAAACGAGTCAGACAATCTTGATGAAAGTTCTTGACCCATAATGTAATATTTACACAGGCGCGTGCATGCGCAGTGTAGGTGAATGGTCACATGATGACGTGAAGGGTTTTAAAACTGTTTCAAAATGATAGGTAGCCTAACATATGTGCATGTGGCCACAGTGCTATTGTGGTGGATTCTAACCACCGGCCCAGCTGAGCAGAAATAAACTGCAGAGAGTAGAAGGCAATTTGTAATATAATAACATACAGTTTAATAAAATAATACACAGATGACCATGGCGAACTTTTGGTCTGCAGAGCAAATAAATAAATAATTGATGTAGTACGACGGTACTATCAGCAATGGAAAACGGGCCAAAACCGAATCGAGGCGAGCTGAGCTGGTACCAGTGATGGAAGAGGGGCTTTATTTACCTTTTTGAAGGTCGGTTGTGGAAATAAATGCTAATGAGGATGACATTAGCTTTTCTTTTCATTGAGACACAGAGGTGTGTTCAGAACACTGTGAGGGAAAGTTACAGTGTGGGACATGACCACAGGTGGAAAGAGTACTAAAATATTGTATTTAAGTAAAAGTACTGTTACACTGATGAATTTTACAAAAAGTACAAGTAAAGTTACTTGTATAATAATCTACTCAAGTAACTCATTTAAAATGTACTCAGAGTAAACATTACTTAGTTCTTTTTTTGATTTTCTTAAAATAACTTAAAGTGATTTGATATCTTATTTATACTTATTTAATTAAACTGCAGTCTTTTGCGATGGGCACAAAGCCAGATTTTAGTTTGTTTGACAGATACTTTACCAAAGCAATGGTGCAAAACAATGTCAGAGACCTTTATAAGTTATTATGAGAAGTTTTGTGAATCTGTTCACTTCATTATGAAACTGTGGCGGAACAGATTGGACTATGGCAGGCTGGACTGGGAAAATGGGAAACACTGGACTGTATATGAAGCCATGTCCCTATTTATGCTATATTCAAGCCGGTGGTCATTTTAATGGGACTTCATAGGCGTTAGCATAATTAATTTATAATTAACTTAAGCATTATTAACTAGTTACCAGCAGGTTGCTAGTGCCAACCAATAATTTGAGCAAAGCCTTTTACTAATCTATGAAAACTTATTTTACTAACTACCTGTGGTACAAGCAGGGCGCGAACAACAGGGGAGCATGGCTCCACTTAAGAAGACATAACGTGCTACTTTTGCCATTCATTTCTATTTTTCATCATGGATAATGTGTAAAACAGGAGCGTCAGACTTCATCCAGCCAGAGGGAACGATCACAGACTTTCCGCAGTGGGCCAGGCCGCTCTGCGACAGTCGTTACCTGTACTGCCGTACAACATCCAAGTCACACCAAACGGAGTAAATTGTAAAGTCACACAGACACAAAGTATTTATTTATGATGTTACGGCATTTAAGGCTCCAGCCCCCCCCGCGACCCTGTATGCAGGATAAGGATAACTTCTTTCACATTGTCATTATGGGGTATTGTTTGTAGAATTTTGAGAATAATAATGAATTTCATCCATTTTGGATGTAACATAACAAAATGAGGAAAAAATTAAGCGCTGTAAATATTTTCAGGATCCACTATATAGTTTAATACCTTCAAGTGTTTAGATATCGTTGTACACCTCATCAGAATCATGAAATCATGAAGCACATTTTTTCCTTATTCCATAATTCATCAAAATTCTCATTCTGTCCCTCCGAAACATTCGCTGTGCAGAGTCTGCAGGTATTCCATAGCCTGTGTAGAGCGTATCTGTGTGATACTGCCATAGAAGTCACCCAAATAATAACAACAATGCATTTTATTTGTAATGCACTTTACATTTGAAGCAAATCTCAAAGTGCTACAAGGTGAAAGCTTCAATATAAGGTTGAAAATAAGCATCAAAATGTGAGTGTAAAAACAGCTGCCAGCAAGGCTCGTTAAAAGTCAAAGGTCCTGCTACAAAATGTTTTATGTCCTTTTTTAAACTCTCAATAGTCTGAGTACAGTTAGATGGTCAGGGAGGGCATTTCATAGTCGAGGAGCGTCAGAACAGAAAGCCTCTATTCTTGGGCAGTTTTAAACAGGCAGTGTAGGATTGCTAGGTTTAAACTAGAAGTTACTGTGGCAATTTCCTAAACCCTCTGTGGTCACCAAACTTCACAGCTGTAGGCTGTTCAGGTTCATCAGCAGTCACTAACATATTAATATGGTATTAACTTTAGCTTCAATGTGTTTAAGATGTTTATTTTGCCTGTGAGAGGTTGTGACTCACCCAGTGTGTGTGTGTTCGACTGGATCCTGTCGCTAGCGTCCGTCCCGCCTCGTCCAGCTCAGTCCGTTTGGTTTCCTTTCTCCCCCAGTCTATTTTGGATCTGTTCTGACATCTCTGTCCCAGTGTCTATGGTTCCTTTGCTTCCTTCTCTCCTGCTGTACTGTCTGTTTCCTTGTGGTGGCTTGATTCAAAGTTCAGCATTATTCAGTTTTTTTATGATTTGTTTTACTTTATCCTCGGCCTCGGTAGTGGTTCTATGCATGTTCTGCATAATCTTTGGTCTGCTTTCCATAAAATACAGCTCTTCAAACAAGGTGATGGTCATCTGGGCTAAGAGAGGCCTGCACCTTAAATATTTTTATTTAATAATGATTAATTAATAATGAATAACTATAACAAAATGATGCAATATTAAAAAGAAACTAGCATTTATATACAAAGAATTTATTTAACAAGGTGAACAAAGCAAAACCAAAAAAGCAAGATGAAACTAACTAAACAAAATCAACTAAGACAAAGATCTGCATGTCTGATGAAACCGGGGTGTGTCCGTGACCAATGAGCAGAAGAGTATTTAGAAACTAATAATTTTACATCTAGGCCTATAAAATAGGTCAGCAAAATATAGCTATACTCAAAACAGCAACCAACAAAACAAAAGTAAACTACACAAAGTGACCTGACTGAATGAGACATCAGGGGACATAAAGTATACAGCAGCTTGGTCAGACCAATTCACACACAACCTCCAACTACAACTAATACAAACTACACCTAAATCCCCCTTCAACATGGCAGCACATGGTACGGTTTGATTGGCAGGCCACAGGATATAACAGTCCACCCTTGGCCACGCCTTTCTCTCCTCCAGGAAGAACCTCCCTCCAGCACGGTAACAAAAGAAACAATAAGGATTAATATAACAGAACAATGTGAACACCTGTGCACGCCATTTGAACAGTGTATGGCTAAAAGCAAATGTATATTACAACTCAAACCCTCAAACTAAGTTATTTTAACCCAAACCATGAGAATTTCTAACCCTAACAAAATGCTTTTGGTTCCTAAATCTTTCACGACATTCAAATTGTTTCACAACATTAACATTTTATTTTGAAAGTCTAAACGGATGTTGCATATCTCTTCTTGCTAACTTTGACCGCAGAGCCCTACATTTACATAAATTACACTAAAGGGTACCCAGGGCATTAAAGCAACGCCAAGGGGTCTTTGCAAGGCGTATGTGACGCCCTGGGATGAGAAGGGGTTGGGTTTAAATAGCCAGTTATTAATATATACTTTAAAGTTGGTCACCTACTGTTGGTTTATTCATATTAAGTCATTAATTCATAGTAAAAATCATAAATTTAATTGTTCTTTTTATTGAAATTTGAGATCATGAAATTTAGACTTTGGATTTTAAAATTTGGAAACTTTTTAAACTAATGTCGTTAAAAATAGTAACCTCGACTCCTCCTCACAGGGTCACTCGCAGGTATGATGAGGGGCTGGGTGAGAACAAATTAGTGACCGCATTGTGAACATATTAGAAAAGTTTAAGTTCTTAGGTTCTGTTGAAGGTCAACAACAGAGAATTTATACAGACAAGTCACAATCTTTCTCCAAAAGGCATCTAAGGAACAATGAAATAATTGGAGGAGACGCCACGACACCTACGTTGTCCATTTCTTGAAAGTTCAAGAATAAAAGCCAAGCTGTCAAACCAAATCAAACTCTATTCATTCCCCATTTATACTAATGAGAGACTTTCCCACATTTCCCCAGCCCTTCATACCCCGTCATCAGCTTTTCAACATCCAGCTTTTACAGCCTTCTCTAGTTGAGACTGTTTCCTTGTAATTATGCTTTATTGTATACAAAATTGAAGGTTACTGTACTTTGTTAGTACTTAGTAGTTTTTACCCCCCTATTTACTTTTGTGACAGAACATACAGGTAACTATGAGAACACAGAGCAGGAGGATTGCATTAATGTGGCCAGTGAGTGTATTTGTTTACATGTTATGTCTGTTTTGGTCAGATTTATGAACAGCCGGTTCTTCTGGTTCAAGTGGATTTTATCTGATGAGGTGTGTGTTTCATAGTATTACAGTGAGTCATGCATTTTTCACAGAAAGGGAGGAGAGAGTCTCTCACTGTTAGTCTCGCTGTAACAAGACTAACCTGCGCAGCAGCATCAGCTCCTGTCACTGCAGCAACACAAACACCTGCAGTCAGAACTCGGGGCTTCAGCTGCTCCTCGCATTACTACAACAACACAGAAGTTATGAAGTGATGATGAAGTCGGTCTGTGAATATTATGCCTTGTGTGTGTGCGGTGGCCTGATTCTGACTCTTGGCGGGGTGAAAGCGTCAGATCAGGTGGAACAGGTCAGTCCTGTCTGCAGACATTCCTCCACGGCCAATGAGGAGAGACCTGAGAGGCGTTGACCAAAAGAGGCGAGGATAGCAGCAGTCTCACCTGCACCTGTCAGAAAACACACCTCAACCTCTCCCTTTACACCAACGACAGACAGACAACAGAAACACCAACAGCAGGTCGACAGAGATGGACAAATTTGCACACATGGTGGGAGAGAAAGTGGGTGAGTAAAGAGAGGGGATAGGGGGAGATCTGTGTTTTCATGTGCATGATTTGTTTGGTGTATAGACTGTTGTCAGGTGAAATCTAAAATGCTTTTTTTGGCAGCCTTAGAGGAAAAATGTGTAAAACCATCAATCTAGAAATACAAGTTTTTGGAAATGTGCCTGAAGATTTTCACATTATGAGTTTAAATGTTCTTATATTAATGTTTTACTGTTGACAGTCTCGATATGTTTAACGGAGGTCTTTTAGTGTTCAGTTCACTTTTCATTTAGCTTTGTTGTTTTGTTTTTCTTGCTTTTAGCTTCTTGCTGCTTCCACCTGAGACACAAACGTATTAATAATCTAATCGTCTATAATATGAAGTTTAAGTGGGAATAATTCGCTGGTTACACAGAAGTAAGCTTATGTCAGAGAGAACTGGACTGATGTTATTTCTGACAGATATTTTAAACCTCATACAGACATTTCATGGGATTTTCTATTAAATCGGTCCTCCCCAGAGCTCCAAATGTTTTTGTTGAGTCTCCCCTGAGTGACTATGAAGAATGTCTGACTCTCATCATAAATAACCATATAAGTAGCTAGTGTTGGAGAACGTTAAAACTAAATGCTGACTTCTTCAGCCATTTACAGTAACACTTAAACCTCTCTTAAAGCTCTGTGCCCCCTTCTCTTGTCGGGGAAAGAAGCCGCCCAGCTGGCTGTGTCCTGTAGTACAGCAGAACTTTCTTTGTGTTGTTCAGGGTGAAAACACGTGTACCAACAATGTGCGCACACGCACTGAAAATGTTACACGCCACTAACTTTACACACAGGAGGATGCAGGCTACTTGACTTGGAAGTCACTGGTGCTGTGCAGCCATAGACAGTATATTACTGGACGAAGCCTCCCCGCTGATTTGAATGGAGAGCAGTGAAGCCAGTTTTGGACCAATAAAATACTACTACAGGGCTGCTTCCTGTTGGCAACAGCGTCTTCTAAGCATAATCACGCAGCACAACTGTGGTTTAATGACGTAGAACATCGGCAGAAACACCGTAATTCTGGTAGCTGCGCCAACAAAAACTCTCATGTCTCAGCGTGTTTGTCTGACTCGGATCATCACTGATTAATCAGCCCACCTACGAGACTCACCTGTCAAACACCAACTCAGCGTCACTGATGGACGAATAGTTTTTAGATTGCTGAGAGTTTATAATCTAAACAAGACGGTAACATCTGTCATGTGCGACGGGGTGTCTCAGGTTTTGGGCCTGCATGGAACCCTTCAGGCAGGCTTCACTCTCCGATCTCTGGCTTACCCCCTTGTGTGCAGCATGTGTAACATATCCAATATCCATTTTGAAGTGTTGTAGGTTTCATGTGAATAAGCAGACATAGAGATGAAGTTTATGAAATATGTGAAGGTGAGGTGCAAATATTTACATGACGGACAATAAATAATAATAATCACCATAGCTTTAGGGATATTGAACTTAATACTGTTCCTTAATCTGTGATTAATCGTGCATATAGTTTCACAATCCGTCACTACAAGGAACATCACTCGTACATAAATCCATGTTTTATAATGTTCCTCGTGCTTTTATTTTGAAAGTTAGGACAGGTATCTAAAACTTCCTGTTTCACCACAACAGCTTCCGGGTGCACTGAAATAATTTTACATGCACAGATGTGCTGGTATTTCAGTGTTTTCAGTATTCAGTTTCGTCTCGTACTCATCGGCTCCTGACTGCAGGACAAATTACACAAATACATACAAATAATCAGATCCAACACACACACATCACAACATGTGCACCTTCCGGATTTTACCACCTGAAAACGAGAATAACGCGGATCATACAGATCTGTCAAAACAAAGATCTGATGTGAGACGCAATTCATGACAAGTTTAATTTATATACAGCTAATGATCAGAGCTGGACCGTCCTATAATCTTTGTTTAAAAGGGGTGTGGGGGGGATTTCATGGTCCACATTTGTTTGGTTTATAGACGCCCTGTTGTCAGGTGGAAACCCTGCATCTTGAGAGGAAACGTGTGTCCAAACCTGGGAAAACAACTCTTTGGAAATGTTGAGGCCTGAGGGTTTTATGTTGTGAGCTCTGGCCGGACAAAACGTTTAAATGACTTTATATTCAAGGTACGTGCACCAGCACGTACCTTGAGATCCTCGGGCAGAGGTCTGTTGTCTGTTCCAGAGTCTCGACTGAAAACTAAAGGGGACAGAGCGTTTGCTGTCAGGGCCCCGAGGCTCTGGAACAGCCTGCCCGAGGAAATCAGGTCGGCTGAGTCAGTGAACTCTTTTAAGTCCCTTCTTAAAACATACTTTTATAGGAGAGCTTTTCCCGATCTTATTTGACTTTATTTTATCCCTTTTATTTTATTCTATTTTACTAATTTTATATAAATTTTTCATGCTCTTATCTTGTTTTTTTGTATTATTCTTTACACTTGTTAAAGCACTTTGTAATTTGTTTTTGAAAAGTGCTCTACAAATAAGGATTATTATTATTATTATTATTATTATTATTATTATTATTATTATTATTATTATTTATATTAATGTTTTACTGTAGAAAATCTCATTACATTTAGCTGAGAAGTCTTCTGGTGAAGTCTTCTCTTTTTGTGTAGCTTCGCGGTTGTTCTGGGATTTTTTTATTTTTGGCTTCCTGCTGAGACATAAACATACCAATGATCTAATTAGAGGGAATAAACTGCTGGTTACACAGTAATAAGCCAAAAACTGGACTGATGTTGTTTCTATCAGATGTTTTGAACCTCATACAGACATTTAACGGGATTTTCTTTCATCTTGACTCTCCCCAGAGCTTTTCATTGATCGTCCCTGAGTGACTATGAAGAATGTATGAGCCTCCCTCCATCATAAATAACCACATTTTTATTATATTCACAAGGTAGCTAGTATGACAGAGAATGGATTTCAAAAGACTGCTGTCTTCCAATAAATCACTAAACTGTTTGGGGCCAAAATGTTTTTACAGTTTGAACCCAACCCTACATAGACCCCTCAGGTCATCAGGGGCCGGTCTGTTGGGTGTCCCAAGAGTCAAAACAAACCCTGGAGAAACGGCGTTTAGCTTCTACGCAGCAAACAGCTGCTCTGCCTCTACTTTATAATCTAGACTAAAAACATTTATGTTCTGTTTTATGTCCTTCTGATAAACTACAAAGCTGCAGAGTTGGTGCACCAGTTAGCAGCTGAGGCTGATGGGAAAGTCATCAGTTCTTCTGGTATTTACCCATAAACCAAAGTACTGGACACATTAGCATGATGAGGAAGTTCTAACAGTTGATCCTGAGGGGAACATGAAGGTCTGAACCACATTTAATCACAATCCATCCAACAGCTGCTGAGACTATCAGTCTGAACAAAAGCAGAAAGACTGACGTTACCATCAGATAAACATTTTAAAGGCCAAACACCAAAAATAATGGATAACTAATGAGAGCAAGAATTGTTCTAGTTTCAGCTGCCATTTAAAGTATTTACCTCAATTATTATTTTCTGCTGGGGGCAAACAGGCTATACATAAAAATCCTCTGCATAAAGTAGAAAAATGTAAATATCTTGGTGTATGGCTTGATTCTGATCTCATTCAAAACACATATTGATCATGTCTTACGTAAAATAAACTGTGGAATTAATGTTCTACATCGATCTCATAACTGCTTTCCACGTAGTGTGTTACGAGGTGTGGTGTGTGGACAGAGAGGACCCAAATGCAGCACTCTGAGGGAAGGAGGTTTATTGAGGGAAAAAGGGTGAGAGGGACTGGAGGGGAGGGAGAGGAGGACGTCGGGGAAGCACAGGCACGGGGAAGCAAGGAGACAGGGGGCCAGGGAGCCGGGGAACACAGGGGCCGAGGAAGCGAGGAGAGGCGGGGGAACAGGGAGGACGCCGTGGGGTGAAGTCCGAGGAGGAGTGGGCCGGTGGATGAGCCCAGCCGAACGGAGGACGAGGGTGAGTGTACCTGGGAGGGAAACAGACAGAGAGACAAGGTTAGGGATGACAGAGACAAGGCACAGGGTAAGTTTGAAGAAACATGAAAGCCTGAACACGGAGGTGGCACCGGGTACGGAGCAACGACGATCAAGCGAGGATGGTGTGGAGAACCGGGGTAGAAATACAGGCTGGGATGAGGTTGATTACTGGCAGGTGTGGCAGGCTGACGAGGTGGCTGATGGGATGCAGGTGCAGGTAGTTGGCTGGGCTCAGGAGCAGAGAGAGAGAGAGAGAGAGAGAGAGAGAGAGAGAGAGAGAGAGAGAGAGAGAGAGAGAGAGATCTCGCACACAGGGGAGAAAACACAGGGAGGCGGGCAGAGAACAGAAAACCAAGGAAAAAGCAGAAAAACTGATAAAAAGTAGAAAAAACCAGGACACTCACCGTCAGCCGGGCTGCTACCACAACATAGTGTGTGTAAGAAACTTGCCTCTCACCTTGTACTCACTGCACAATGTATGATGCTCTTAAATGGCCATCTCTAAACATAAGAAGACAAATTCACTGGTTTCAACTTTACAACAGTATCTTGTTCCCGTTAATCTAAACGATCAGTTGAGGCTCTCTGCTCAGCTTTATTTAAGAAATCAGTTGGCAAAACAGCTTTTATGTTTAAAGCCCCAGCAGATCGGATTAACTTACCCTCTGATGTTAGATCCATTAAATCATTTGGATGTTTAAGCACACCCTGTCTTCTTACCTCGTGATGGACTGCTGGTGTAATCAATGAAGTAGTCACATTTTGTATACGCTATACTAAAGTTAATAGTACTATTATTTGGTGATCCACTTACATACAATTTCATTTGTACTACTGGCCATATTGACCATCTAGTGGTTGTAAAGTTCTTTAGATCTCTGTAATTATTCTAGTTTTGTTGTGTTTTCCTGTTGTTGTTGTTGTTGTTGTTGCTCTGTATTTGTGGGTCTGTGTGTGTTTACCTGAAAAATGAATAGTTGTACTTTGTTTTTATTTTGTCACTGTTCTGCTGTGATGTGTTTTAGGACCTCCTCGAAAACGAGATAGTGCATCTCAAGGTGTATCTTAATAAAACAATTTAAATATAAATATCTACACTAAATTTTCTTCTTTGCTCTCTGAGGTAAACGCCCGTCTGGTTCTGTGGGTTAAATCTTGTGGTTTTCATGTGAGCTGACGGTGGGATGCTGTTTGCCCTGCAGGAGGTGTGGTGGAAGGAGCCGTGAAGAGCGCTCTGGGTGTGAGTGACAAGAACAAGGACGGGAAGAAAGGGGGGTCGTTGTCGCTCTTTGGAGGCGGCGACAAGAAGAACAAGGAGAAAGGAGGAATCTTCTCATCCGGAAATGACAAGAAGCCGGAGGAGAAGAAGGGAGGGTTCTTCTCAAAGGTCTTTGACAACGACGACGACAATGGGAAATCCAAAGCTTCAGGTTTTGCAGGTCTCTTTGCTGAACAGGGGGGAGCGAGTGCTGCCGGAGGAAACGAGGAAGGGAGTGGAGCAACAGGTGGAGGGAATGAAGTGCAGTTTGGAGGAACTGAAGGACCGAGTGGAGGAACTGAAGGACCGAGTGGAGGAGTGAATGACGGTACGTATGGAGAGTGAGCCACAGACTGACCTCGGCTGACCAGCGACCTCTACAGGTCATGACAATAACGACGATGACTTGAAATAATATAAGCGATTATTTCTACTGATATCACAATTCCAATATGATTTGCAATACCAGACAGAACGATCATTTCCCCACAATTATCATTTTCAATGAAAAAAATATTTTATATTATGGTGTGATACCAACAAAAGATGTTTCCTTACGTCTGTAGAACGGGATGTGTAGGCCAGATGTCTCTGCAGCACCACAATGTCCGATTTAAAATGCTATTTTGACACATATAACACTTTTAGAAATATTGCACCTCCTGCGATTTGAACTGCACCAGGCCATATTGCATTTTTTTAAAAATCAATTAATTGTTCAGTATTACTACTATGTCCACTTAGGTACTGTACTTAAGTTTAAAATTGAAATATCAGTACTTCTACTCCACTACATCTCAGAGGGTAGTCCTGCACTTTTTTCTGCACTTCATTTATGTGACAGATGAAGATTTTTACAAAGAATTTGATCAAATCTGATGTTGTAAATTAAACTACTTAGTACTATCTGCTGATTTCAGCTCCTCATGTGAGAATTTGCTGCTTTTCCTTTTTTCTCTGAATGATTGTAATAACTGTTTGTTAATAACGTTGAGTTTTGGACTGTTGGTTGTGAAGGACTCACTTTGGGCTGTGACAGCAGAATCTTTACAAACCAAACAATCAATGGACTGAGGAAGAAGAACCTGAGGAGAGATGATTATTCTGTCATACTGAAGTAACATTTTCACTGCAGGACTTTTACAGTGTGGTATTAGTACTTTTACTGAAGTAAAGACAGTAAAAACACAAAGTACTAGTGTGGCACATCACATCGTTCATGAAAATATCAATTTAAATCTTAATGTGACTGAAATGTGTCTCCTGATATGTTATTGGTACATGTTGATGTATTTACTACGCAGTCGTCTCTGGTGACAGGATTTTTCCATCCAAATGTTTGAGCAAATATTAACATCATTTACAGTAACTGCTGCCTGTCTCCACCCACTGCTGCTGTATGAACATGATGGAGATAAACAGCTGGTGGAGTGAAGTTTATGTGCTTAGGTTGTGTTTCTCTCCCTGCGAAAGGTCTAGCAGGCAAAAGAAAGATCGTACAAGTGAAACTAACTGTTGTCTTTTGTTCCGTCTCAGATTTGTTCTCTGATCTGTCGGATGTGGCCAATGAAATGTCTGCAGGGAATTAAAATGACTGAAACCCGCATCCTGACCTCTGAGGAGAAACCAGATTCTGCTGAAAGTCAACCGACCTCACCTTCAGTCTGTATCCGCGTCTGTAACGAGACCTCAGCTGTCAGGATGTTGAGCTTTTTCAAAGACTTTTAATGCTTGTTATTTATGAGATCACTGATGAATGAACACTTTGTACAGTCTCTTGTGTGTTAATCTGTACACTAACAGAAATGTAAGAACACTTTATATTACTTAATATTTACTTATATTAAGTAAGAGCTCATCTTGATCAAATAAGTTAGCATAACATTTGATATTTATTGATTGATTAATTTTCCTGAGTTGTATTATGGGCAAAAATCCTTTTCAAAAAACAATAAAATACAAGCCACAAAGCACATGAAGGTCATGATTTAGGGAATGGAGAAGACGGCTAATGCTAGCTGATGATATGTTTGCGGTCAGACTGTGATTTTGAGCTTTTCCTCCGTGGCACCTTTTACTGTCTCTTCCTCACGCCACGTTTTAATGCATTTTCAGCACAAGTGTCAGGTTTACTTTGCTAAATCTAGATGTAACAACAGGTAAAACTTTGAATAAAGCATTTAATCACAGACACCTGTGTTTTCTGTAAATGTCAGCTTAAGCACGACCACATGGAGACGCCGTGGTCAGGTCAGGTCAATCAGCAGCCTAGTTATAGGCAAAGTGACGGGCATTACACAGAACCATAGGTGCACAACACTCTGTTATCCTTTTAAGAACTCAAATTCCCAGCAGTCTTAGTTCTAAATCATTTGTCCAGACTCAAGTTCATCCAGCCAGTTTACAGAGCAGTCATTCAGACCGCAGGTACAACGAACATCAGAGTTCAGATGGCGGCTCTTAGTCGTGTTTTTATGGGGCAAAGGCAATGAAAGAACAGAAAGGAGATCACATGGAGTTGGTAGTTAGCTTCAGAAAGACAGAAACCAAGAACATCATTAAACAGAGTGAAGGAAAGGTGGGAGAAACGAGATGTGAAGGAAGGAACACGAGAGACGAGACTATATCCACTCAGATTTGGACTCACTGGACTAAACGGTACTTCGGTTAAAAAAGGTAAACATAAGTCAGGCAGATGTGACTTCTGTGGGCAACAAGAACCAGCATGTTGCGTCAGAAATACAAGGAGGGAAGAAGGCAGCTGACTCATATTGAGTAACTCCTTGTTATGAGGTTGTACGGTGTATGGACAGAGAGGACCCAAATGCAGCACTCGGAGGGAAGGAGGTTTATTGAGGGAAAAAGGGTGAGAGGGACTGGAGGGGAGGGAGAGGAGGACGTCGGGGAACCAAGGAGACAGGGGGCCAGGGAGCCGGGGAACACAGGGGCCGAGGAAGCGAGGCGAGGCGGGGGAACATGGTGGACGCCGAGAGGGAAGTCCGAGGAGGAGTGGGCCAGTGGATGAGCCCAGCCGAACGGAGGACGAGGGAGAGTGTACCTGGGAGGGAAACAGACAGAGAGACAAGGCACAGGGAAAATGTGAAAAAACAAGAAACATGAAAGCCTGAACGGGGGGATGGCACCGGGTATGGAGCAACGACGATCAAGCGAGGATGGTGTGGAGAACCGGGGTTGAAATACAGGCAGTCATGAGGTGATTACTGGCAGGTGTGGCAGGCTGACGAGGTGGCTGATGGGATGCAGGTAGTTGGCTGGGCTCAGGAGCAGAGAGAGAGAGAGGGAGAGAGAGGGAGAGAGAGAGAGAGAGAGAGCACACAGGGGAGAAAACACAGGGAGGCAGGCAGAGAACAGGAAACCAAGGAAAAAAGCAGAATAACTGATAAAAAGGAGAAAAAACCAGGACACTCACCGTCAGCCGGGCTGCCACCACAACACTCCTTTTTCATATGATCAACTTCATTGGCCGCATACAATTTATAAACTGTGCACTGCATGTGGAATATGTCCTCTGCATTAACCCACCCTGAGAAGCAGCAGTTGGCCTCCGAGGCGCCTTCAGCAGTGGTTGGTGCTGCGTTGAACTGGCGACTATTATTCAAGAAGAAGAAGAAGCCATTCCTTGGTCATGTGACGCAGGGTACGGTGTGTGAATGTGAGTCCTGTTTACGGTGGCTCGAGTGTTTCTGTTGCTTTGGGAGCCTCAGACTGTTGTAGTAAGGGCCCAGCTAATAACACCTGTAGTGGACAGGAGAGGTTATTTCTGTTGGCTGATCTGTGAGAGTGGGTCAGGGCAGAGATTTAAAGTTAAAGGGAGAGTTCAGAGATTCGGCAGTTTGGTTATTTTTACTGTTTCTACTTTCCCAGAGTCAGAAACTGATAAAAAGCCTCAGGACATTTGTTATGTATTTGGTTTATTCTGAACTTGTTATGGTCACACAGTAATATTTGGCTATCTAGGCTCAATTGTTGGGAGACAGTCTAACACAAGGGCTTCACTTTGTGTTGAAAGTGGTGGGGACGTAAGGGCTCAGATTAGGGGTGTGAAGAGACACAATTCTGGTGAAAGTTTCTGCATCAATTTATGGTGGAAATGTTTGTATTTATGTAAGGGGAAACAAGATTCAGGTGACAGGTGACAGATCTGATTCTTCTGCAGATCAACTTTTCTCACGTAACATCATCCCTGCTGAGGCAACACAGATGTAGGCATGGGTCATTCTTCCCTCCTCTTTTGTCATGTTCACAAGGAGAGAACGGAAAACTTAGCTAAACAGAAACTGCATCATGAAGTTGTTAAACTTACTGCCTGGTGCATGAACGTTTTTGGGTAATTTTATAATCAGCATGCTTTCTTAATGTGCAAACAAACCTTTCTAAAGGCATTTTCCTTTGTTATTAAACTGCAAGCTGTATTTCAGAACGTTTTTTAACAAATTATGCTTTAAAAAAGTGGTGGGGACATGTCCCCAGCATCCCCAGTGTAAATGACTTTGTCTGACAGGAGGCCTGCAGTCCCAGACTACTGAATCAGGGCAAATGCCGACTGTTAAGGGCCAAAACATATTGAATGTGTTGGAGCTCCAACTTGTGGAATATTACAGTATTGCAGTTTATTTCCACTTTATAGTTTTTACACAAGCTGCTGTCAGCAGGACGCCTGCCTGTATAAAGGTGTTTTCCTTATAACCCTTTGCTTTATGTATATTTACACATTCAGTTCTTATTTTGGATTATATTATTTGTTATTGCAGAACCAAACACACACACGTTCATTATCATTCAGCTATTCTAAAGAAAAATGTTTATTGTTGGTAGTTGTGAATAAAGACCATTTGTTGAGTCAGTCCCTGGATTTTCTTCCCACCAGCTACCAGACGCACCTGTGCTGTTCAACAGGAACACAAAGGCTTAGCTGACCTCACCTGTAAACAAACAGGAGGCAGCGTTTCACCTCCATCGCCTTGTGAGATTTGTGGAATAAGTAAAAAACAAACAAAAAAAACCCCCAGATAAAGCAGAACAACAAATAGCTGTGATACTGTTTCTAATGAAGTTGTTGTTAGATTTGATATTTATCAGAACCAGATCAGTTTTATTGTGTTTAGTAGATTATCAGTGAGTTTTCTTATCAGATTATGGACATTTTGTGATAAACTGTAGCTCATACTGACATAATCTGAAGCATGATTACCGGAACAATAAAAACCAATGTCTAGTCCAAATAAACTAGAACGTACATGAACATAAACCAAGAATATAAAACTGTTTGGAGATTAATAAAAAAATATCTTTAAATTTAAGATGAAAGCACAGAAAATTCTCTACAGAACATTTTCACCGTTTGGAAAATATTTCATTTATTAATAACGAACTGTGTGGTAAGGCCCCCCCATCCCCCACTACCTGCTTAGTTTTCTTTCTGGCACTAGAACAGCATGTAGTTTACAGTCAACATGTGAGCAGACTTTATGGAAAAACTCCATGAGTCTGTTGCTGACTTGGAAAGTTTCTACTTTAGCTAGTTAGCAGGACATGCTAACGTTAGCAGCTTACATTAGAGCAAATAAACTGTTTATTCTGTAGTTTTGGACGACTAAAAAAGTTCCTTTCAACTCTATAAAAACTGATAGTGTCACTACATCTCAGGTCCAACCAGTCCTCACTGAGGACAGCTGGGGAACTGAAGGTCCAGCAGTGTGAAGTCCTGATTGATGGGGACGCTGTTCTCGTCGCACAGGAAGTGGCTCCGGACGGTGATGATGAAGGTTTTTCTCGGGAGTGAGAGGAGGGTCTGGATCCTCTCTGCTGCCACCTGGATGTGCTTCACCTCCGAACCCGGAACTGAGAGACACACGGGGGGGAAAGGTTGATGTTGGAGCTATATTCTTATTTTTGTTTATTTTGAGTTTGAGTTAATTTATAGCCCAATTTATTTCTTTTCTTTTCTTGTTAAAGTTAATTTGGTTTATTTTGTAGTTATGCTTTACTTGCATTGTCGTTTGTTGGTCACATGGTGTTATGTTCATTTGCATAAGTAGGTTGAGGTGAGAGGTGCCGCAGGCACGAGGGCATATGGTTTTTTACCAGCGTGAGAGAGGCAGCAGAAATGTCTGTAAGCTTGCTTATGTGTGTGAATAAACCTCCTCAAACTCAGTCTTGTTATGGACATCACTTTGCTTTGGTACCTCTGAACCTGCGTAAAGCCTAACCATGACGTAGCCTCAAGTGGCCATTTGAGAAGTTTGTTATTATTTGTTTTTGTTTAAGTTTATGGACAAATAGCCACTACATTAAGTAAAAAACCTGCCCTGGATATATTGT
>NW_025742808.1:0-3055 GCF_021292245.1 Micropterus dolomieu | reverse complement strand
AGAAGGCTTTAAGGTTCTGAGGATAACTGAGGTTCAGTGCATAATTACACCTATTAAGAGTGCACGTGTAGAGGCGACGTCTCCCAAGTCATGCAGAACTTCAGCAGCCTCGGTGACTATCCCAACATCAGCTGGAGGAGCGGTGGCGTCACCTCCCTCAACACGGATGCTGTAAAGATAACTTGTCCGAGCTCGCTCGGAACAGCTGTAGCGTCAGATCCTTTACATAGGACAGAAAGAAAGTAGAAAAACAAATTATGAAATCAAACAGATTTAGCAGAATTCTAAAGAGTAAAGTTTGCATTTCAGGTGTCCTTTATGTAATGATTTAACAAAAATAGCATGATACAGTGCTATGTGTTTAAAAATTACAAGATGAAGTAGTGCTGGTGAATTAAATATTAGATACAATTGTGTATTATTTAATATACCTCACCAAGCACTTTATTTGGAGGGCGTGCAGTCTACTGCAACCCAACAGCTCTGCCATAAATCTTTACTTTTACTAAGCTTAGATATTGAACAAGTGTTTCTATTATTCTGCCCCCCTCATGTATGTCAATGGGGTAGACAATATTAGGAAAACCTTTCAATATAATGCACTCCAGTACACCACCCACTATGAAATCAGTAATAACAGAATGTATGGCAGGTGTCATTTTTGATTGCATTAGACAGCAGATGTTCCTGATAAAATGCATTGTGAGTGTATATATTAGATTTCCCAAAAGAGACAAAAAGTACTTTCATTGATTTATTACGGGTCTTCCGAAAATGTGACCAAATCTACTGGGTTAAAAATATACATACAGCAATGTTAATATTTGTCTAAAAGTCCCATTATCATTTTTACCTCAGTTAGACTCTTTTGGTAGCCATCCACAAGCTTCTGGTTGAATCATTGACCGCTCCTCCTGATAGATTTGGAGCAGTTGAGCTAAATTTGACAAACAGACTTGTTTCTTCTAAATAGTTCACATAAAACCACCAAAAAACGTCCTGCTCAGCTTCCAGACCGCAGTCTGAAGAGGAGACGTTACCTGTCGCTAACTGCCTTCACTTTTCCAGCAGTTGGAGAACAGACAGACTTTAATTAACGGACAAACTGTAACCTACACTGTACATTTACAGCCAGACCGAAACGTAGCGCTCATATTTTCCTCTGCTCATTTTCACCGTCACCTACTGCCACCTGTCACGTAGCTGTCCTGTGAGGGAGGAGAGGACGCTAGCTATGTGCCACCGTGCTGCACAGTGCGGGCGAAAATCAACCAGCTAACGTTAACCTCTTTTCATTTTGCACTTGCAGTGAGATGTGTGTGTGTGTGTGTGTGTGTGTGTGTGTGTGTGTGTGTGTGTGTGTGTGTGTGTGTGTGTTTAAAAAACTAAAAATATATTAAAAATAAAATAAATACAAAAACAGTAAGCATGTGTGTGTTTAAAAAAAAGTATTAAAAATTAAAATACAATAAATAAATAAAATGGTAAGCGTGTGTGTGTGTGTATGCTAAAAGAAAATATATTAAAAATAAAACAAATAAATAAAACAGTAAGCGTGTGTGTGTGTTTAAAAAAATAATTAAAAATTAAATAAATAAATAAAACAGTAAGTGTGTGTGTGTGTTAAAAAAAATTAAAAAACAAAATAAATAAAACGGTAAGCGTGTGTGTTAAAAAATATATATATATAAAAAAAATTTAATTAAAATAAAATAAATAAATAAAATGGTAAGCGTGTGTGTGTGTGTGTGTGTGTGTGTGTGTGTGTGTGTGTGTGTGTGTGTGTGTGTGTGTGTGTGTGTGTTAAAAAACTAAAAATATATTAAAAATAAAATAAATAAATACAACGGTAAGCATGTGTGTGTGTTAAAAAAATATATATTAATAATAAAATAAAATAGTAGGCGTGTGTGTGTGTGTGTATGTGTGTGTTTAAAAAAATAAAAATATATTAAAAATAAAATAAATTAAATAAATAAAACAGTAAGCGTGTGTGTGTGTGTTAAAAATTAAAATATATTAAAAATAAAATAAATAAATAAATAAAATAGTAAGCGTGTGTGTGTGTGTATGTGTGCATGTGTGTGTTTAAAAAACAAAAAATATATAAAAAATAAAATAAATAAAACAGTAAACGTGTGTGTGTGTTTAAACAAAAATACATATAGATATTAAAAATTGAAATAAAATAAATAAATAAAACAGTAAGTGTGTGTATGTGTGTGTGTGTGTGTGTGTGTGTGTGTGTGTGTGTGTGTGTTTAAAAAACTAAAAATATATTAAAAATGAAATAAATACAAAAACAGTAAGCGTGTGTGTGTGTGTGTTTAAAAAAAATATGTCTATTAAAAATTTAAATAAAATAAAGAAAGAAAATGGTAAGCGTGTGTGTTAAAAAAATAAAAATATATTAAAAATAAAATAAATAAATAAAACAGTAAGCGTGTGTGTGTTTGTGTGTGTTAAAAAAATTTTTAAAAATAAAATAAATAAAACGGTAAGCGTGTGTGTTAAAAAAAATATATATATATATAAAAAATTAATTAAAATAAAATAAATAAATAAAACGGTAAGCGCGTGTGTGTGTGTGTGTGTGTGTGTGTGTGTGTGTGTGTGTGTGTGTGTGTTAAAAAAATAATATATAAAATATAAATTAAATAAATGAAACAAGCACTTTAAGAGGAAGAACAGGGAAACAAACAAAGAGAGTAGAGGAATAGGAAAAGAAACACATGGCATTAAAATGGCGTATGTCTAAATTGTATGGTTGAAGAAACAGCCTGTCTACTTTCAACACGGGGCATCATTCTTCCAATGACCGTTGGCACGACAATATCGGCAGGTGTCAGTTTTAAATGATGCACTACGCCCTCCATTACAGATAAAACCCTGGGCTACCTGAGCAGAAGACTCCCCCTATACCCATGCTAACTTCAACAATGACTATCTAGCCAACTCCCCCCTAGTCTTCGTGCAGCTAATTGTGGAGGGTACTTATGCACTCGAAACCAGTGGGGTGAAAAAGGGCAACCAGAAAGCCAGTGACCCCGTCACA
>NW_025742807.1:2988-6372 GCF_021292245.1 Micropterus dolomieu | reverse complement strand
TGGTTCCCTAGTAAATCACATTAAGCCTGTGGCAAAGAACCTTGGTGTTTGGTTTGATAGTAATTTAAATTTCGAGCAGCACACCACAAAGCTTGTTCAATCATGTTTTTATCAACTTAGAAATATAGCTAAAATTAGATCAATGTTAACTTTTAAGGACACCGAGACCATTTTACACGCCTTCGTCTCATCACGCCTGGATTATTGCAACAACCTTTTCACCTGTTTAACCCAAAAATCTATTGATCGACTCCAGACTGTCCAGAACTCAGCTGCCAGGTTTTTAAGAAGAACAAAGAAATATGACCACATTACTCCTATTTTAGCTTCATTACACTGGCTCCCAGTATAATTTAGAATTGACTTTAAAATTCTATTGATCACTTTTAAAGCTCTTCATGGCCTCTCGCCTTGTTATATTTCTGAACTTTTAGTCCCATACACACCAGCACGTACCTTGAGATCCTCGGGCAGAGGTCTGTTGTCTGTTCCAGAGCCTCGACTGAAAACTAAAGGGGACAGAGCGTTTGCTGTCAGGGCCCCGAGGCTCTGGAACAGCCTGCCCGAGGAAATCCGGTCAGCTGAGTCAGTGAACTCTTTTAAGTCCCTTCTTAAAACATACTTTTATAGGAGAGCCTTTCCCGATCTTATTTGACTTTAATCCCTTTTATTTTATTCTATTTTACTTATTTTATATTTATCTTAAACGTGTATTTTAGTCTTTTCAATGTTTTCTTGCTTTTATCTTGTATTGTTTTTGTCTTATTGTCTTTTGTGCATTATTGTCTTTACACTTGTTAAGCACTTGTTAGCACTTTGTAACTTGTTTTTGAAAAGTGCTCTACAAATAAAGATTATTATTATTATTATTATTACCCTATTATACACCCTTGCCCAAACCATCTGGGGTGTGTGCCTAAACCAAATCAGTAACTGTATGCATGTCGTGAAATCTTAAAATTTGTTGACATGGCACGCGGAAAATACTGATATGGAAATCTGTATGAACGGATAATAAACCAAGCACACGGGTTTGTAAACGGTGCCGGGATCCAAATTCTTGACTTCAGTCCCGCCAGATGTAAACTATGAGGAGGTTATGACTTGTGAGCAGCAACACCTTTACATTAAATAACCCTCCTCACCAGAAAACAGCCGTATAGGCTGATTATTATATGGCTTATTACGACTCATATTTATAGTTTTTGTTAGGCCTGGTTTGGTTTAGTTTCCAAAACCTTCTAACCACAAGGGACACAAAAACCCTTTTTGCGTGTTTTCAGTAGCAAGTTGCTGTTTTATTATAATGAAAAATTGAAACCCAGCTGGTGTTTTAGAGAGAGTTGTTTTGTTGCAGGTAAAGCTGACCCTGATGTCTCCTACACTGATGTGATCATCATGGAGGAAGAGCAGCCAAATAGAATCAGAGGTAAACCACTCAGACAGACTTTTCCAACATACCAGCAATTCATATTAAAGATGCATTATGATCAGACAGAGCACGTGAAGGTTTTTGCAGTGAGAGGCGTCCCTCTCCATTGGTTTTTTATGGGTTGTTTTTATTGGCAGAGTTTTGTGCTGCAGCCCCCCCAGACAAACCAGAGCCATTATCAGGTCTACAGAATAGGCTACAGATTGTCCTGGAACAAACTAGTGGCTGATTTTACCAGCCGCTGTTGATCTGAACAGAAAACAGCAGGCCAGCAGGCAAATTAGTTCTGTTGCCTACTTTCGGTAACTTAATCTAACGTTACATCACTTTTATAAACATTATCATCGTAATGTTTTTACAAAGTGGTTCTTACCTGTAAGATTTTTAGCTGTTGCCTAAACACAAATATATGTTAAAGCTGGTTAAAACAACTATCTCAGTTTTCCTGCGTGCAGGGTTGATCTGACAGCTCAATCACAGCCATAGCAAGTTCCTCCACCTGTCCATTTATAGCCTATATGCCTATTTGTACGTATGTTGGGCTATAGGACAGATGATTTGATGATTATTTTTTTAAATGCACCGCAACCTTTTGCTTTTTTTGTCGTAGGCTTCAACAATAGAGAAAACTGCGGTCTGTCTGCATCCTGATACTTTCTTCTCATTATGAATCATTTAACCGCCACATAAAGTCAGGCTGTAAGTTGTGAGTTTCGATGTAAGCATCAATAGGACTGATATAATAAATTATCCATCTGAATTTAAAACACATTTTTGTTTTATGCACAATTTACTTCTCTACTGCGATACTTGTGTTTCCTCTCGTTCAGATCATTTGGTTATTTACCAAATAAACAGATTAACAGATAATATTATAAAAAAATGACAAATAAAAGGAGTCTAATTAGGTCCACTTCAGACAGATACTTTAAAATTCAGTATATGAGTCGTTTTACTTTTGATAATATTTTAACTTATTGAAGTATTTTTCCTTTGTGTTGCAATGAAATTAAGAGCAACTGACCTTTTCCACCACTGATATAGCTTTAACATACATATTGTCATTTTGTTTTATTTCTTTCTCTTTAAAAACACACCTGTCACTGGTCTCTACTGAGGCTTCACTTCATTACTAAATTTACCCAATGAAAAGATTTCCTTCTTTCTGTCTCTTGGCTGTAACAATCTGATCTGCATACCAAAACTAAAGGAAACCTCCCATTCAGCCGGGATTTCCATATAAACATGTTTGATTGTTCTTTGACAATAATGCACCCTCAACATTCATGCTACTGAAAGGCCTGGTGTGAACAGTGAAATAAAGGCCAGTGTTTCTATTATTTTGTCCACCTAATGACTGTAGCACTGTGCCTCACTTGTTGATAGTTTGTTTGTGTCCTTTCTCCACAGATAGAAAAGCTGCACTGACCTTCTACACTAAAGTGAAAGCAGGAAACCACTGACAGGAAACTGCAGCACCAGTACTGTAAAAAAAAGTGAAGAAAGTTTGTCATGTGCTTTTATTGGAAACAGAAATTCTCAGTTTCATTGTGTAAATATCCAGAAACGGAGATTATCTGTTTTTGGAGTCGCCCCAACTAACTCGTGATGAAACACTGAGTTTCTTTACAGATATTTAAATAATGATGTTTGAATCCAGCAGATGACTGTAAGTCTAATATTCAGGTCCTGAGAAAAATGTCTGTCTGGTGCTGGACAGGTGGTGCAGTTCGGATCTAGAAAACAATGATCCAGAGTAGACGTAAACTGTCCACACAGCTGACGTTGTCTGTGGAGACCAACCCGTTCTCACAAACCAAACAAATAAAAACACTCATTGTTGACTTTTTGGTAGAAAGTCCTGTTTTCTTGCACGCCAAACACCTCCTTACTCAGACTTTATTGTACAAATTATAGACCGCTACGGGGCTCTATGGTGCGTTACAGAGATC
>NW_025742807.1:0-2968 GCF_021292245.1 Micropterus dolomieu | reverse complement strand
TTTGAATCCAGCAGATGACTGTAAGTCTAATATTCAGGTCCTGAGAAAAATGTCTGTCTGGTGCTGGACAGGTGGTGCAGTTCGGATCTAGAAAACAAACAATGATCCAGAGTAGACGTAAACTGTCCACACAGCTGACGTTGTCTGTGGAGACCAACCCGTTCTCACAAACCAAACAAATAAAAACACTCATTGTTGACTTTTTGTTTCTCACGTGAAACAAACACTGGTCTCTTGATTGAAAGTCCAGTTTTCATCCACGCCAAACACCTCCTTACTCAGACTTTATTGTACAAATTATAGACCGCTACGGGGCTCTATGGTGCGTTACAGAGATCTTGATTATATGTGACGACTTGGGAGTGAGAACGGGTTGTATCATTTCGTCACTCTGAGTAACACCTTTTCAGGATCAGTCGTCATTTGATATATTTATAGAAACATAATTAAGGTGCAGCTTTAAATCAAATGGCTTTCGATGATTAATAATCATTGGGTGTAGGAAATTCCTTCGCTTGACATCAGAAATATTTCTGAACACAAAGTATGAAATGTGTTTTGGAAATCTGTCTTTAATAAAGATGAAAAACTAAAATTGTCTTTGAGGAACTTTGTTTCACATTTGCAAACGGGCTCAGGATGTACAGAGATCAGCTGAAGCAAAGAGTTTGTCTTTTATGCACAAGGTGAGAATGTGTGGGAAGAGCAGTCGCACAAAGGTCACGACACGTCACTAGTTTGTTGCTGAAATCAACAATCTGCAGTTGTCTCATGTTAACTGCAGCCAGGCTCCTGTGTTTCTGAGGGCCCTGTCCCCCAGCTTCCCTTTTCTAAGTAACGCACAGCTGCTGTGGAGGAACCAAACTCAGACAGAGTATCACTTCTATCAACTAAAACTTTAACAAAGAGAGCAAAGGTCAAACTGTTTAAAATATTTTTCTCAGTAACACAGGTGTATAATTATATAGCTGATGGAACAGGTATTTCCTCCTGCACTTCATGTTCTGTGTGACGTCAGATCAGACAGGGAACTCCTTATAAAGTAAAGTAAGTCTTTTCAGTGTATAAAGTCTTTTCATACCTAAATTCATCCCAAAAACAAGCTTAACAATCGTATCCTACACTAACTATGGGATGTAAGATCTGTACTTTCTATGGTCAGAGATCTTTGTCGTGTTTCTTTGATCTGCACTTTCCTCTCACAATATAATCCCATCTTTATGATCTCTAAACTGTGAACATACTTGTACTGGCTCAGAGGATCTCCAGGTTGAGGCGGTGGGTCATGAAACAGGTATTTCCTCCTGCACTGCACACAGGGAACTTCTTATATGTATATTCATACCTAAGCGTAGGCAGGGACTAAACACTGAGTAAGCAGGGACATGATGATTTATTGGATAAGAGACGTATAAACATTTGAATTAAAACTACAGACAACTAAAGGTGCATCTATTAAAAACTGTGATCATTGTGAGCAGCAGAACCAGACTGAGAGATTAAAGGTTCAGGAAAACTTTGCAGGTGTTTTGAGTTAAACAGCTGATTAGAGCTTTTCTCAGGTCGATATTTGTGTATTATAAATTACACTTATACATTCTGAGATCCTGGAGTTTTGATTTCCATGAGCTTTAAGCTGTAACTTTTTTTGTATGTTTTAATACAAAAAAAGTTTTGAAATGTTCACTATATGTGTAATAAATCTAGAATATAGGAAAGTTTCAATTAACTTTTCCACAATACTTTTTGAGATGCACCTGTGTGTGTTGTAACATTTCATTGCTTGTATTTCAACATATATTTAGATCATTTAAACGCTGTTTCATTGAGGGTAAAATGTTACAAAGACATCTAAAAACTTGACTTTTAATCAAGTTTAGCCTGCTTTTAACCCACATGTGCCACATGATCACTAAATCAACAGCTGTTTTCAAACATATTATTTCCTGGTGTGGCTTTGAAGGACATGATCCCAGCACACTGAAGGAAATGGGCTTATAATTGCTCTAAAGTTTAGAGTCTAAACCCTCCATAAACTGTGACTCATGGGCCTGTTTGTCTGTTGTTTTTTCAGGGCAACTGATACAACAAACAGAAGATTAAGCATGGTGGAAATAAACCAGTGAGGTTGTATCTCCAGGAAATACACCGTGGCACCCTCGTGACATAGACATCTGTTCCTTGTATGTCAACCAAATTCCCCATTTCCTGCTGAAGTTAACGTGTGGAGTTATGGTGAGATTTCTGCCTGATCACAGGTGTTGACATTTAGTTTTGTTTGGTGAAAAGGTTCAATCAGAAAATGTACTTTCCCAAACAACAGACACAAAAGAAGAGTGAAGACTAAATCATGTGTGCTGACTCAGCAAGGATGATATTAAATGAGTTGATCTACAGGAGAAACATATTTTAAAGCAATAAATAATGCCAGAGAGCATCACTACAATATATTCTATTATTTTAATATGTTGAATTGTCACCTGCTACATGAATTTGTGTTTCTCTTTAAATCAAAACATATCCACCATTAATTTGGTGCATGAAAGGCAGAAGTTTTCACCAGAATGCAAATTAAGTCCCTAATGCTCAAACTCTTCTGTGGGAGGACCCCCAGACCCCCCACTTATAGAACCGCTGATCTGGCGCCACCATTAGGCTACAATTTCAGTTTGTCCAACACTAATAGCAAAACCAAAGACTTTCCCATCAAGCCTAGCTTTACAGCTGTAATTTGTACTAATTAGCAATTGTTATAATGCTAAAACACTAAGGTAACATGGTGAACATGGTAAACATACCTGCTAAATATGAACATGTTAGCATTGTGCTGAGCAGGTTGAAGTAAAAAATACAAAAGTAAAACTTCCTTCAGATTTAGTTTGCATATTCTCCCCCTTCCTGTGTCCTCACAGTCCCGGGTTAATTCCCCAGGTGGCCCCAGAGCAAAAGCTGTGATGTGTTGGTTTGT
>NW_025742806.1:0-4051 GCF_021292245.1 Micropterus dolomieu | reverse complement strand
GGAGGTGGTAAACTTCTCCAGGAAGCTCTGCTGCTTCTGGACCTGCTCCTCCGTCCGGTCCGGGAAGGTCGTCTCCAGGAGCCTCCTCTCAGCTGACGCTATCTCATCAGGTCCCACAGCCAGACTCCACCACAGCAGAGAGCCTTCACCTGGGTTCCTGAAGCCTTCATCAGTCTTGATGCCACTTAGTCCATCTCTGTTTGTGTCGTGTTTCAGATGAGACACATGAAACTCTGGTCGAGGGGAAGCCGGGATGTTTTCTTTGTAAAGGTACTGGTTTGCCAACCTTATTTTCAGAGCTTCCTCTTTCAAATCATCCAGCTTCAAGTGCTGACTTTTAACAACATGTTCATGGTGTACTCTCCTGTTGGTTCTCTTTTCCATGGTCAGATGAGGAATGATGTCAATTAATAAGACAAATTAAAAGTCTTTAATGTATGTGCTCAGTCTGCTCTGGAGCGGAGTGATCTCTGATCTGGTCTTTATATACCTGCAGAGCGCTGCTTTATAAACCACACCCAGCCTGTCCAAAGAGTTTAAGCTGGCATATAGTGAACGGATACTGAATTTCTAGTTGCCACGATAACACCCACAACATATGGGATGTCATTTTGTCACCATAACAACAGGTTTAGAAACAAAGTTGAATAAACTAAAGGCATCAGGAACTTTGAGCTGCTCCGGTTTCATCACCAGGCTGCTCCCTGTGACCTGTTTAATTACAGTGTCATTATTATGAAGAGAAACCAGGAGTGAAAGAAGTACCCAGATCTTCTACTAAAGTAAAAGACGCAATACCACGGTGTATAAATACTCTGTTACAAGTAAAAGTAATGCATACACATTTCTGAAACCGTTTGTCCCGCTGTCTGTTTTTTATTACGTTTATATACAGAAACAGTGATTAATATGTCAGTTGTTTCTTCTAATAATTAGAGTGCATGTCCGTCTTCTCTCATCGTCAGAGCAAACAGCCTTCTGCATAGATTTGCATGCAAGTGCAGAAACATGACTCCAGACGATCAGCGATATCCTGTCCAAAAAGTTTAAACCGGCATGTGATGGATTGCAACTGAATTTCTAGTTGCCACTACAGGACACACAAGATAATGGTGTATTTTGTCACCATAACAGGAGCATTAGGAAAGAAGTTGAAGAAACTTAAGATATTAGGCACTTCCGGGTCCTCCGGTTGCATCACAGCACACCAAGCTGCTCCCTGTGAGGAGTAGGGAATTAATTACTTACGTGTAACCAGAAGCAACCACATGCAAACTTGCACATGCAAATCTACAGGGAAGGGAAAATGCAAAACACCACACCCAAAACACGAGTCGAACCAGGGTTACCATGGAACCAGGGACCAGAAACAGCAAAACGAAATATAGTTCAAAACATGTGTCCTCCAGGGTTGAAGGGGTTGCCTCAGGCAGGTGACTGGCAATGAAAGTGTTTGTTGTCACCTGTTTAACCCAAAAATCTATTGATGGACTCCAGACTGTCCAGAACTCAGCTGCCAGGCTTTTAACCAGAAAAAAGAAATATGACCACATTACTCCTATTTTAGCTTCATTACACTGGCTCCCAGTATGTTTTAGAATTGATTACTTTTAAAGCTCTTCATGGCCTCTCGCCTTGTTATATTTCTGACCTTTTAGTCCCATACGCACCAGCACGTACCTTGAGATCCTCGGGCAGAGGTCTGTTGTCTGTTCCAGAGTCTCGACTGAAAACTAAAGGGGACAGAGCGTTTGCTGTCAGGGCCCCGAGGCTCTGGAACAGCCTGCGCGAGGAAATCAGGTCGGCTGAGTCAGTGAACTCTTTTAAGTCCCTTCTTAAAACATACTTTTATAGGAGAGCCTTTCCCGATCTTATTTGACTTTATTTTATCCCTTTTATTTTATTGTATTTCACTAATTATATATAAATTTTTCATGCTCTTGTTTTTTTGTATTATTCTTTACACTTGTTAAAGCACTTTATAACTTGTTTTTGAAAAGTGCTCTACAAATAAGGATTATTATAAGGTGAATCTTCTCTGGAGGCCAGACAGGAGGCAGGTGGCGAGGCCAGAGCCAGCAGCCAAGCTAGGCTCATGAACTGAAGGCTGCTGTATCAAGGGGCAGTAGCAGTTCAGGAGTGTTTGGAGGCTGTTTTTGTTCAGCAGTGTCAGAGGGAGGCTGCAGCTCAGCAGGTTACAGGTTTATTGTTGATCATGTAATGTTAGAGTTTTATTCAGGTAACGCTACACTGGGGGGATGTGTAGACTTACAGTAGTAATTAAGCTGTCTTTAATTGCATTACATCACATGGTTGTGCTCTGTAAGTGAAAAACAGGTTACAGTTACAGAATTCCTTATAGCGAAGCAGTGTTATGAGCAGGCTGGATTGAACGCAGCAGGTGATACAAGACTTGTTATAACTAGAGCTGCAACTAACAATTATTTATATATCTGCCGTATTAATGTAAAAGAGTGTTTAAATATTGGCATTTAAAGGTTAAAACCCCTGTTTTCACATTTGATTAGCGATCCCAGATTCCAGGTTGGTGCCCTATATTTATTCTTTTTGTAATATTAATAACTTTGCTAACATTATTAGATATATTTGATATTTGCTAATAACCAAACCTGCCCCTGCCAGATCTCAACACAATGATTAGAATTGAATATTTTGCACATATAAATATATTCTCAGTCTTACAGCTCATTTTCATACTTCGATGTATGATACACATTAGGCAAGGCAAGTTTGTATAGCACATTTCAACAACAAGGTAATTCAAAGTGATTTACATAAAACATAAAAGCAACAGGGAAATATAAAAAAATGTAAAAGTTAAATAGAAACTAAAAACAAAGAAAAAGAAAATAGGACAGTAAACGTTATCAATCTACTAGTTAAAGGCAGTGGTAAAAAGAAAAGTCTTCAGTCTTAATTTAAAAGAACTGACAGTTTCAGCAGACCTGCAGTTATCTGGGAGTTTGTTCCAGATATATGGAGCATAATTACTGAACGCTGCTTCTCCTTGTTTAGTTTTGACTCTGGGGACAGAAAGCAGACCTGATCCCAGACGACCTGAGAGGTCTGGATGGTTCGTAACGAAGCAGAAGATCAGAAATGTATTTTGGCCCTAAACCATTTAGTGCTTTTTAAACTAACAGCAGGATTTTGAAATCAATTATTTGACATAGAGGAAGCCAATGTAAAGACCTCAGAACTGGAGTGATGTGATCCACCTTTTGGGTCTTAGTGAGGACTCGAGCAGCAGCGTTCTGAATCAGCTGCAGCTGTCTGATGGTTTTCTTAGGGAGCCTGTAAGGACACTGTTACAGTAGTCGAGTCGACTGAAGATAAATGCATGGATAAGCTTTTCCAGGTCCTGCGGAGACATAAGTCCTTTAATCCTTGATATATTCTTCAGGTGATAGTAGGCTGACTTTGTAATTGTCTAACTGTGGCTCCTCAAATTCAGGTCTGAGTCCATGACTACACCAAGATTTCTGGCTTGATTTGTGGTTCTTAACATTACAAAATTGAAGCTGAGCACTGACTTTCAATCGTTCCTCCCTGGCTCCAAAAACAATAACTTCAGTTTTATCCTTGTTTAATTGAAGAAAATTCTGGCACATCCAATCGTTGACCTGCTCAATACAGTTACTCAGCGCTTGTATGGGATCATAGTCCCCTGGTGAAATGGTTATGTAAATCTGTGTGTCATCTGCATAATTATGGTAACATATATTGTTGTTTTTCATAATCTGAGCCAGTGGAAGCATGTAAATGTTAAACAAAAGAGGTCCCAGAATGGAGCCTTGGGGAACTCCACATGTCATTTTTGTCAGCTCAGATGTGTGATTACCTATAGACACAAAGTAGTCCCTGTCCTTTAAGTAGGATTCAAACCAGTTTAGTACTGTGGCAGAAAGTCCAACCCAGTTTTCAAGTCTGTCTAGTAATATGTTGTGGTCGACCGTGTCGAATGCAGCACTGAGATCCAATAATACTAAGACTGAAATTCTGCCACTGTCAGTGTTTCAATGGATGTCAT
>NW_025742805.1:0-2039 GCF_021292245.1 Micropterus dolomieu | reverse complement strand
CAGGTGTTGGTTCCACACAGGTGTTGGTTCCACACACGTGTTGGTTCCTCACACATGTAGGTTTTACGCAGGTGTTGGTTCCACACACATGTTGGTTTTACGCAGGTGTTGGTTCCACACAGGTGTTGGTTCCATGCACGTGTTGGTTCCACACAGGTGTCGGTTCCATGCAGCTGTTGGTTTCACGCAGCTGTTGGTTCCACAAACGGTCTGTCTTTTCCACAGAGCTGTTGGTTCCACGCAGCTGTTGGTTTCAGACAGGTGTTGGTTCCACAAACGGTCTGTCTGTTCCACAGAGCTGTTGGTTCCAAGCAGCTGTTGGTTTCACACAGCTGTTGGTTTCACACAGGTGTTGGTTCCACACAGGTGTCGGTTCCACACAGGTGTCGGTTCCACGCAGCTGTCGGTTTCACGCAGCTGTCGGTTTCACGCAGCTGTTGGTTCCACACAGCTGTTGGTTCCACACAGGTGTCGGTTCCACGCAGCTGTTGGTTTCACGCAGCTGTTGGTTCCACAGAGCTGCTGGTTCCACGCACGTGTTGGTTTTACGCAGGTGTTGGTTCCACACATGTTTTGGTTCCACACACGTGTTGGTTCCACACACATGTAGGTTTTACGCAGGTGTTGGTTCCACACAGGTGTTGGTTCCACACAGGTGTTGGTTCCACACACGTGTTGGTTCCTCACACATGTAGGTTTTACGCAGGTGTTGGTTCCACACACATGTTGGTTTTACGCAGGTGTTGGTTCCACACAGGTGTTGGTTCCATGCACGTGTTGGTTCCACACAGGTGTCGGTTCCATGCAGCTGTTGGTTTCACGCAGCTGTTGGTTCCACAAACGGTCTGTCTTTTCCACAGAGCTGTTGGTTCCACGCAGCTGTTGGTTTCAGACAGGTGTTGGTTCCACAAACGGTCTGTCTGTTCCACAGAGCTGTTGGTTCCAAGCAGCTGTTGGTTTCACACAGCTGTTGGTTTCACACAGGTGTTGGTTCCATGCACGTGTTGGTTCCACACATGTGTTGGTTCCACACACATGTTGGTTTTACGCAGGTGTTGGTTCCACACAGGTGTTGGTTCCACACAGGTGTCGGTTCCACGCAGCTGTTGGTTTCACGCAGCTGTTGGTTCCACAAACGGTCTGTCTGTTCCACACAGCTGTTGGTTCCACACAGCTGTTGGTTCCACACAGCTGTTGGTTCCACGCAGCTGTCGGTTTCACGCAGCTGTCGGTTTCACGCAGCTATTGGTTCCACACAGCTGTTGGTTCCACACAGGTGTCGGTTCCACGCAGCTGTTGGTTTCACGCAGCTGTTGGTTCCACAGAGCTGCTGGTTCCACGCACGTGTTGGTTTTACGCAGGTGTTGGTTCCACACATGTTTTGGTTCCACACACGTGTTGGTTCCACACACATGTAGGTTTTACGCAGGTGTTGGTTCCACACAGGTGTTGGTTCCACACAGGTGTTGGTTCCACACACGTGTTGGTTCCTCACACATGTAGGTTTTACGCAGGTGTTGGTTCCACACACATGTTGGTTTTACGCAGGTGTTGGTTCCACACAGGTGTTGGTTCCATGCACGTGTTGGTTCCACACAGGTGTCGGTTCCATGCAGCTGTTGGTTTCACGCAGCTGTTGGTTCCACAAACGGTCTGTCTTTTCCACAGAGCTGTTGGTTCCACGCAGCTGTTGGTTTCAGACAGGTGTTGGTTCCACAAACGGTCTGTCTGTTCCACAGAGCTGTTGGTTCCAAGCAGCTGTTGGTTTCACACAGCTGTTGGTTTCACACAGGTGTTGGTTCCACACAGGTGTCGGTTCCACACAGGTGTCGGTTCCACGCAGCTGTCGGTTTCACGCAGCTGTCGGTTTCACGCAGCTATTGGTTCCACACAGCTGTTGGTTCCACACAGGTGTCGGTTCCACGCAGCTGTTGGTTTCACGCAGCTGTTGGTTCCACAGAGCTGCTGGTTCCACGCACGTGTTGGTTTTACGCAGGTGTTGGTTCCACACATGTTTTGGTTCCACACACGTGTTGGTT
>NW_025742804.1:0-3043 GCF_021292245.1 Micropterus dolomieu | reverse complement strand
ACTCTAGGAACCACAAGTAACCCTGCATTCTGGGAGCGCAGAGCTCTGGTGGGGTAGTAAGGTACTATGAGCTCTTTAAGATAAGATGGTGCCTGACCATTAAGAGCTTTGTAGGTAAGAAGAATGATTTTAAATTCTATTCTGGATTTTACTGGAAGCCAATGCAAAGAAGCTAAAACAGGAGAAATGTGATCTCTTTTCCTGGTTCCTGTCAGAACACGTGCTGCAGCATTCTGGATCAGCTGAAGAGTCTTAATGGACTTTTTCGAGCAGCCTGATAATCCAGCCTAGAAGTAACAAATGCATGGACTAGTTTTTCTGCATCATTTTTAGACAGGATGTTCCTGATTTTTGCAATATTACGTAGTTGAAAAAAGGCGTTCCTTGAAATTTGCTTTATGTGAGACTTAAACGACATGTCCTGATCAAAGATAACTCCAAGATTCCTCACAGTGGTGCTGCCAGGGCGATCCCATCAAGGGAAACTATATCTTTAGATAATGCGTCACGGAGGTGCTTAGGCCCCAGAGCAATAATAAGTTTTATCATTAGAAAATTACAGGTCATCCAGGTTTTAATTCCTCCTGAAGGCACATTTGAAGTTTAGCTAACTGATGAGTTTCATCTGGCTTGATCGATAGATATAACTGAGTATCATCTGCATAACAATGAAAGTTTATGGAATATTTCCTGATAATGTTGCCTAAAGGAAGCATATATAAAGTGAAGAGGATTGGTCCGAGGACAGATCCTTGAGGAACTCCTTGACTAACTTTGGCTTGCATGGAGGACTCATCGTTAACATGTACAAACTGAAATTGATCTGATAAATAGGACTTAAACCAGCTTAGAGCGGTTCCTTTAATGTCAATGAAATGTTCCAGTCTCTGCAATAGGATCTGATGGTCAATGGTATCAAATGCTGCACTAAGATCTAATATAACCAGTACAGAGACAAGTCCTTTGTCTGATGCAATGAGGAGGTCATTAGTAATTTTCACCAGTGCTGTCTCTGTGCTATGATGAGCTCTAAATCCTGACTGAAAATCCTCAAATAAACTATTGCTCTGTAGAAAGTCACACAGCTGTTTAGCAACTGCTTTCTCCAGAACCTTAGAGAGAAATGGAAGGTTAGATATAGGTCTATAGTTGGCTAAAACATCCGGATCAAGTTTGGGCTTTTTCAGAAGAGGTTTAATTACAGCTACTTTAAAGTACTGTGGTACATAGCCTGTTGATAGAGATAGATTGATCATATCTAGTATAGAGGTGCTGACTAAGGGTAAAACATCTTTAAACAGCCTATTCGGGATGGGGTCTAAGAGGCAGGTTGATGGTTTAGATGAAGAAATTATTGAAGTTAGTTGTTAAAGATTGAGGGAGGCAAAACAGTCTAAACATATATCTGGTTCTACAGCTATTTCTAAAGTTCCTGAGTTTAGAGATAAGTTGGTGCCAGTTGAGGGCAGGTCTTGGTGAATTTTGTTTCTAATAGTTAGAATTTTATCATTAAAGAAGCTCATGAGGTCGTAACTACTGAGAACTATGGGAATACTTGGCTCAATAGAGCTGTGACTCTCTGTCAGCCTGGCTACATTTCTGATGGTTGTGGTAAGGGTAGGGGCTTCAGGGGGCTGTCAACACCTTTATCACAAATGTAGCTAGCTAGCTAGTGCTAGCTCCTCCGGTCTGTACGGGACGCCTCAGAGCGGGTAAAGGGTCATCAAATAACTACGCTTTGTCACTCTCTCAAATCGTCGGTGTGTTTGTCTGTGTGCGTAGCTTAATTTGTAATATTATTTTAAATAATTTATTTATACCACAACTACCGTTATTATTTTATAACATACAGCAAGAAAGCATCAGACACTCAGTGCGTGAAGTAAAAAAACTGGTTAGAGCCAGCTAACGGTTTAAAAAAGAAATAAAAATCTCCGACAGGCAGAGACGCAGCGCGAGTCGCATTCTACCAAGCACCACGTCTGAACAAACCCCACGTTTACCAGAACTCTACTGGTTAATAAGTAAGTAGTACCACAAACCAGAAGTAAAAAACAAACCTGAAGCTGAAGAAACCCTAAACGTTAACGGAAAAGACCCGCGAACCTGAGTGACTGAGGGAGAGACAGAGAGAGAGCTGTTCTCTTCTCAGTGTTCTGTGTGTGAGTGAGCAGAGCGGGACACAATAAATCTGTAGGGGCGCTGTGACTAGCCTATCACAGAACGCAGACACAGTCAGCTACCCAATGAGGATTTTTATCCAATCCGAGCACAGATACTGACTCGTGTTACTCGGCAAAACTGCTTTATCCGTACCGGATACTCGTTTCAGCCGAGTATCCGGCTCAACTCTAGTTGCTGGATATTTTATTCCATATATGAAAATGCTTTTTATGTGTCATATTTAAACTAAAAAGAAGCACCACTTGTTGAAATTTTGCTTTTTGAGTTTAGCCTTAAGTATCTGAAATTCAGATTAATTTGTGGGAATTTGACAAAATAAAATGATCTATCCAAAAACATTTGCTGTGATAATTTGCTTCCACATTCTTCCTAAGGACCATCATTTTATTTGGATCCCTTTATTTCTATATTTTGCTCATAATTTGATATGAAGCCTCATTGTTCTCTTTTCTGATTCTGTTTACACTGTTTAAATTTTGATTCTGCATTATTCTTGATACATATGACACAGCTCTCTCTCAACAACGTGAATCTAGACCAGCAATGCTCTACTGCCTTTTTCAGGAGAGGAACAGAATCACAGTGGCAAAAATGCAGGATTTTCTTAATTTAAGATTTTACATGTGGAAATGGTTCCGATTCTGTATGAAAGATGTGTAATTTTAAGATCAGAGTCATATTTTCAAATATTTTGACAGCATATTATCAAAAATATATTGGTTTGACAGTGGTACAGTTAATTTTGGTTACATGATTCTGTAGTTTTAATGTAGTATTTTGTCTTTGTGTGTTTGTCCTTAAGCCCAAAGCAACAAAAGTCTACATTTGACAGTGCCCTCTCAAGCAGCAACTACAACAA
>NW_025742803.1:0-2868 GCF_021292245.1 Micropterus dolomieu | reverse complement strand
AAAATGTCACGCAGTCATCAACATCAACGCGCAAGTGACGACCCCAACCTGCACACCGCACGAACACAGTGACACCCACCGCCCGGCAGGCCCCCGCGTATCCTGCACGCGAGGTTGAGCAAATGAGAGAAAGCAAGCGGCAGAACACAATGGCTGACAAAGCCAGCAAAGAGTCCACGCTCGGCAGCAAGGGCCATGGTGCAACCGCCGCTAAAAGTCCGCCGCCCCCCCCCCAACCGCCGGAAAAGCAGGGGACCACCAGCGTCAGCCCAACATCCCTCATGCACATTACGCCCTCCGTCAGCAACGATGCCAACCAAACCAGCAACGATGCAACAACCAACCACCCCAGTCCCCCAGCCAAGCCGGGGGCATCCCCCCCCCCCCAGAGTGCAGGTAGAGCCAGCAGCCCCTGAGCTCCGTAGACCCGAGGCCTGTCCCGGCACCGGATGGAGGCCCAGCCCCCCCAGTCAACCACCCGCAAAGGAAGAGGTCCAAAACCCACCCCGACAACACCGGCCATGTGCCCCAGGGATTCCCAAATGCCCCCACTGTGAGAGCAAGAGCCCCTCGAGCCCCAGAGCCAGCGTCAATCCCGCCCAGCCCCAGGACGGGTCCAAGGGGGCCCAGCCCCCCAACACGCAGACCCGCCCCAGGCCCACACCTGACGGTCCCAACAAGCACGCAAGCCAGCCGCGACACACAGGTGAGCCAACCAACATCACCCTGCTACAAATCTAACCAATGCCACACAACAGCCATATAACACGCTGCACAGGGGAGATGCCAGCTGGCGCCAACCGCCAACCCTGCGCCCCGCCAACACCACGGCACCAATCAACATTCAAAAAAATCAATCCCCCGACACCAGTCAATCAGGCCAAAATGCCCCACGTCCGCACCGTGACACATCAAGAGGTGACCCACCTACCGGCCACACGGGACCCTGAGCAGCAAGGCCATAAACACCCCCCCCCTCAAAGTGATAAAGTTGATCAGTTTTTTTTTATAGCAGACATTCTCTCCATGCTAATGTGGTCTGTAAGGAGATTCCTATATTGGGTGATACTTAAATTCTTTTTGGCCTTCCAGTTCATGAGGATAGTTTTCTTGGTGATGCATAAGGCAGTAAGAAGCATGTATGATGTGTCAACCTCTATACTAATGTCACTTAGGTCCCCCAGCATGCAGAGTGAAACTGGGACGGGGTAAATTCTAATATTTTAAGACACTATATTTTTGATGTCAGTGAGCTCTAAGCTGTAATCAAGATTAAAAACAGGCTTGAAATATTTCACTTTAGTGTGTAATAAATCTAGAATATATGAAAGTTTCACTTTTTGAGATGCACCTATATATAGTGACATAAATACATGGTTCCTTTCAAAGTATTTAAAGCAATTATAATACAATGCATTTGGTATTATCACTTACTGTGTCATGTGCTGGTTGGCGTGAGTTGTCATGTTGTGCTTCTGAAACAGCGCTTTCCATTCCTAAAGATGAACATGATAATAAATATTGGTAGAGAAATGCACTTAATATGACTTTTCAGTAAGAGTACACTGGTATAAAGTATAAATCCAAAGACTGGAAATTAATTATTCAGATAAAATGTAAAAAAAACGGCTGAGTTTAATGAGGTACACAAAAGAACAACAAACACTAAGGAGACTGTTTTTCTTTAGAATGTATACTATTATTAATCAGCTCATTAATTATATTCAAAAAGTCTGATCATTTTACTCTGGAACGTGTATTGTAAAGATTTATCTGATCTTGTACATAAAATGCATAAACATATTTAATCTTATGTCAAGGTGACAAGAGAATTTTCATTTTTGCAATTATTTTTCTTGTTCCCAGCACTCACCTTCATATTGTTTGTGTACTTTTCGTTTGCAGATGAGGACAACATTTCCAGCAACAGAAATGACCAAGCAGACAATTAATATCGCCGTTGCAATGAATATTGAATGTGGTGTTTGCACTAGAAAACAAACAAAGACACTTATCAATCATACTGTTATAACATATTTTGAGAATTACTTCCATCATTGAACACCAAGTCATACCATTTTCCACTTTAGTTCCTTCTCCAAAAAATATCTCTCCACATGTGGCCACAGCACAGTAGTAAGTATCAGAGGAGCTGACGTTCTTAGAGAAGTGATAAACACAGCTTTTCTGAGAGTCAGATCTCTTGTCACATTCATCATGTCCATTTCCATATGTGTAAATGATGTCTGGATGAGATTTATCTGATCCGGCTCTGAACCAGTACACACTGTGATCTCCTGGACACGTCTTATTGTCAGAGTCAGAGAGGACTGAACACTGGAGAGTCATCGAGTCTCCTGGACGGTCTGGATCAGATACTGTCGGCCCATGAATGACCGTATAGTTTGATGTCCTCTGAGTGTTTCCTGTGTGATACCAAACTGTTAAAAATGTAATATGCTTGATGACAGTTTAACACCTTGTAAAAGTAGATCACACTATTACCTTTTACTAACAGATATGTTCCACTCCATTTAGGATTAGCCCATGGTATTGTACAGTGATACATTCCCTCATCCTCTTGAATTATCCTCAGAATGGTCAGATTGCTAGAATTCTTATCAGTGTTTACCGTAAATTTTGATTCAGAAAATTGAGTTGTATACTGACTTGTTTTTTTCCACACTGTCGTAATTAATTTCAGAGTATCCCCGGCACGCTGCTTGTACCACTTGTGCTCTAAATCGCTCAAGTCTTTATCAGGAAAAAGACAAGTGAAGGTCGCAGATTCACCAACTTGAACGGTGGTCACTGGAACCAACGTATCTGAATAAAATTAAAACATGCAATATATAAAATAACAGTGTA
>NW_025742802.1:0-1679 GCF_021292245.1 Micropterus dolomieu | reverse complement strand
AGCAGGTGGCGCTATGACTGTGGGTGAATGTCAGCATGTACATGTGTTCAGGGCGGGACTCTCATCCAACATGTACAGTTTGGTGCAGATGTGAGCATGTACACGGAAGATACGACAACTTCCTGTGTCATGGCGAAGAGTTGATCTTTGACGCCACGGACACGCCCATTGACGAAAATTCGCAAATAGCACAACTTTTCATCTTCAATGCCTTTAGAAGGCACAGCAGAAATTTGAGGTCGGTCGGACTAAATCCCTAGGAGGAGTTCGTTAAAGTACGAAGTGTGTAAATCATCCAAAATTTGACGTAAAATTCAAAATGGCCGACTTCCTGTTGGGTTTAGGCTATGGCTCCAAGAGACTTTTTTGTGCGTCTGGACAAGATACACGTACCACAGAAAATTCGTGCACGTAGGTGAAACGTGCGGCGGGGGCTGCTTCATTAAAGGTAACTTCCTGTTGCCAGCAGGTGGCGCTATGATTGTGGGTGAATGTCGGCATGTACATGTGTTCAGGGCGGGACTTTCATCCTACATGTACACTTTGGTCCAGATGTGAGCATGTACACTGAAGTTACAACAACTTCCTGTGTCATGGCGAATCATCGACGCCACAGACACGCCCATTGACGAAAACTTGCAAATAGCACAACTTTTCATCGTCAATGCCTTTAGAAGGCACAGCAGAAATTTGACGTTGATCCGACTAAATCCCTAGGAGGAGTTCGTTAAAGTACGAAGTGTGTAAATCATCCAAAAATGGCCGTAAAATTCAAAATGGCCGACTTCCTGTTGACTTTAGGGTATGGGTTCTTGAGGCTTTTTTGTGCATCTTGATATGATACATGTCCCCATGTAGGTTGAACGTGAACGAGGGGCTAATTTCTTCCAATTTTCTAGGTGGCGCTAGCGAGTCATTTTGCCACGCCCATGCGCGAAACCCATAAAATACGAAATTTTTCACCAGTCCTGACATGTGTGCATAGTTTGGTGAGTTTTCGAGTATGTTTTGTCAATGGAGCCTACTTTGCAGAAAAAAAAAAAAATCTTAGCAAAAAAACGGTCGTGCTCGGGCCCTAATAATCTTAGCAAATTCAATAGGGACCTCGCACGGTCGTGCTCGGGCCCTAAAAATAATCTTAGCAAATTCAATAGGGACCTCACACGGTCGTGCTCGGGCCCTAAAAAAAATACAATCTTAGCAAATTCAATAGGGACCTCACACGGTCGTGCTCGGGCCCTAAATATAATCTTAGCAAATTCAATAGGGACCGCGCACGGTCGTGCTCGGGCCCTAAAAAAAATACAATCTTAGCAAATTCAATAGGGACCTCACACGGTCGTGCTCGGGCCCTAATAATCTTAGCAAATTAAATAGGGACCTCACACGGTCGTGCTCGGGCCCTAAATATAATCTTAGCAAATTCAATAGGGACCTCGCACGGTCGTGCTCGGGCCCTAAAAAATATAATCTTAGCAAATTCAATAGGGACCTCGCACGGTCGTGCTCGGGCCCTAAAAATAATCTTAGCAAATTCAATAGGGACCTCACACGGTCGTGCTCGGGCCCTAAAAAAAATACAATCTTAGCAAATTCAATAGGGACCTCACACGGTCGTGCTCGGGCCCTAATAATCTTAGCAAATTCAATAGGGACCTCACACGGTCGTGCTCGGGCCC
>NW_025742801.1:0-8847 GCF_021292245.1 Micropterus dolomieu | reverse complement strand
GTTTTCCAGCTGCTGCTGTTGAGAAAATGATGAAAAATAAAGTGAAATGAGAAAATGTCTGTTATGTTCATAGTTAGTGACGATTATTTCTTTATCCTTAGTTTCCAAGAGTTCACTAAACTCACCACATTAGAAACAACAGATTTGGTTTTCTTAGTTAAATCAAATGTAGCTAATAAAGAATCTTTAATAATATTGATCAAGTTATTTTTTACAATGTGCCTTCCATTTATATATGTGATATATGTATTCTTACCTGTAAACTGAAGCACCGCTGGAAGAAATAAAGAAATCCATTTGAACTCAACCATCATGATTCTCTGAGTCTCTCCTTCTTCTGTCTCTTGTTCTCGTGCTCAGAACTGTCTGAGTTTCTAAACTAGTGCTTTAGTAGAGAGACGCTGCAGCTACTTCCTGTGGTTAGGATGATGTCACTTCCTCATAGTGACTTTTAGTCTGTTTTAGATTTCAGTCTCTCTGAATTTCTTGTTGATGTCCAAACAGCCAAAAACTCTGTGACAATTTTCACTTTTACATTTTTGAAATGTAGTTTTCTCTCATCCACAGTGACTGACAGAGACCCCAAATTATTAATCAGCAACATGAGATGCAGCCATCAGTTAAGATGTCAGAGGTCACAGCATCCTGACAAAGATCCTGTGAAACTGAGATGAAAGACAACAAAGAAGAAGAAGTTGAAGGTGTGAAGATTGTTAGTTCAGATAAATGTTTGCAATAATGCAACTTGTTTTCTTCAGATAGTGTTTATTAGAAAACAGACAGGATCCATGGTGATGTTTGACAGCACACATGAACAGACATTTTATCTTTGTATTTTTTTTTCAGAGAATTGAAGCTCAGCAGAAGTTTTATCAGGAAGATGTATTTCATGTTATCTCTATTTACATCCCCTCGCTTCCTTTTTTCTGTTAAATCTCAATCAACTGAGTGCACACAGGTGTTCATTCTTTCAGTTAACCCCTGACGCAGATTGTCGCGAATTCGCATCACACCTTTTCCTTTCAGACTGCAAGCGAAGATGGGTTCCCCCAATGCCTGTTGGTGCATATTCGATACGTAACTACAAAACTTTTGCATGCACTGGTTTCTCGTTTATGCCTGTTGTTGCTAATTTGCATCATACCTGAATTTATATATTTTCTATGTTCTATAGACAAATTAACAATCTTCATTTAATTTAACAACAGCTTGAAAACAAATTTTATTTATTTTTTATTATAAAAAAATGTCAAGGGGTTAAACCTTTTCTCTCCTGGAGGACCCCGACCAGATAAAAGACTGCAGCATCACTCCAGCTCCAGGCCTCCCTCCCTCTCTCGCTCCACCAGCTGGTGGATCAAGCAGTTGTCAGTATTCACTACCTCCTGTTCAACACACTGCTCCAACTGGTCCCCCCTCTGGGCCTGCTTGGGGCTGCAAAAGGACCAAGAAATCAGGTCCTCCTCTGGCTCTGCAGCCTAAGAGGAGAAAGGCCTCTTCTCATTCTCCTTCTCAACCAGCCTAATCTGCTGCTCCAGGTCACTCTGCTGCAGACAACACCCTGATTTACACAGCGGCTGAACTCCTGCAGCTACGCTTCTACCTGTCTCACCCACCGTCAGCGCTGCATCGCTGTCTGGATTATGCTCGTCATACCCGTCGGAAGTACATTCACCGTGGATCCCGACGGAGTTTTTACATCGACGACTCCAAAGCAATAAAATCCATCTGGTCTTCTACTCGTCATCCCCCAAAGAACTCCAAACGAAAAGTTGACCACAGTGTCATAGCCTGCCTAGGCAGGTCGGCTAACGCCGACATCCAACATGGCCACAACAACGTCAGCTTCAGAGTGTTCAACACCTGCTCTCTAACGGACAAGGGGCCTCTCCAGGATCTGAGTGAACTTAAGTTTAATTTTCTGTGTTTAACTGAAACATGGCAACAACCTAATGTCTTTGCACAGCTGAATGAATCTACTCCCCCTGGGTTTGTTTACACCTGTCAACCCCATGACTCAGGCAGAGGGGGAGGTCTCGCCATAATATACTGCGAGAAGTGGAAAGTCTCCCCTGTTTCTGTACCTTCTCACGGTTCATTTGAATCTATCGCCCTACAGCTGAACGGCCCTATTCCAACTATAGTGGCAACTATCTATCGTCCACCCAAGCCCAATAGTGACTTTATAAATGAATTTGCTGCTTTTCTCACATTTATCTGCTCACTCTGCCCTAACATAATATGGACAATACTTCTAATGCATACACAAGAGAATTCACATCTTGCCTGGACAGTTTTGAATTGGAGCAACATATTCACTTCCCCACTCACTCCAAAGGTCATGTTTTGGACTTGGTTTGCTGCTCTAGTGTCACTCCTCACGGTTGCACTGCGGCCGATCTCCCCATTTCTGATCACATGTTAATTTCTTTTAATGTCAACTTAACACTGTCCAAAATAAAACTGCCACGTGTCATTTCATTCAGGACATTAATTTAAACAGTCTCTCTACTGAAATTGACTGCCTCCCCAGTATAAACTGTTTTTCCAACCCTGATGAACTGGTTTCTCACTACAACAATGGCCTACAAAACATTTTAAATTCTCTGGCTCCTTTAAAAACCCAAACTGTTTCCTTTACCCATTCTGCCCCATGGTTTACATCAGAACTTCGCCAGCTAAAGATAAAAGGTCGTCACCTGGAACGCCTTTACAAGAAAACTGGACTCGTTGTGCACCAAGAAATGTACAAGAACCACATTCTCCACTACAAGGACGCTCTTTCTACAGCCAAATCCACCTATTACGCAGATATAATCAGTTCAGGCGGAGGTAATACCAGAACCCTGTTCTCCATGGTCAACAACATATTACGACCACCGGACCCTCTTGCGCCTAATCTGTACTCATCTGCTTACTGTAACTCCTTAATGTCATTTTTTTTATTCCAAAGTGCACAAGATTCACCAGCAACTGACTACTAATACCTCTCACAGTCTGTCTTTTTCAGTTCTCCCGACACCTTTTTCTCGTTCATTTTCAAGCTTCTCGCTTCCCTCTGTTGCTGTAATATTGGACATTATTAGAAATTTGAAATCAACTACTTGTCAGCTTGACCCTCTTCCTACCGTCTTAGTAAAAGCCTGCTTACCCTCTCTCTCTTCCCAAATAACTACCATTATACATTGCTCTCTCACCTCTGGTATTGTTCCCTCGTCTCTAAAATCAGCTGCAATAACTCCTATACTTAAGAAACCTGGTGCAGACCCCAACAATTTCAACAACCTCCGTCCTATTTCTAACCTACCTTTTCTTTCCAAAATTCTTGAAAAAACAGTTTCATATCAGGTCCATGCACACATGTCTGACAATAACCTCTATGAACAATTCCAGTCTGGTTTCCGTCCCTGCCATAGCACAGAAACAGCGCTGGTAAAAATCACCAATGATCTTCTGATCATTGGTGATTCCGGACTACTAACTATTCTCATCCTCCTTGATCTGAGTGCAGCCTTTGACACCATCTCTCATAACATCCTCCTTGACAGATTAGCCTCTATTGGTTTCACTGACACACCCTTGGACTGGTTTAAATCATATCTCTCTGGCTGCACTCAGTTCATCCAACTCAACCGGTGTTCCCCAGGGCTCTGTCCTGGGGCCCATTCTGTTCATCATCTATCTGCTTCCTCTTGGCCATATCTTTCGTAAATTTAACATCCATTTCCACTGCTACTCTCCCACCCACCTCCCTCTCTGATTGCCTAACGGAAATCAAATCCTGGTTCTCTTGCAACTTCCTCAAACTGAACAGTGACCGAGGTTTTCCTCATTGGCACCAAATTCACTTTGACTAAATGCGACAGTGGACAATGTGATGAGTTTTTCTCTTATCATTGACAACTCCACAGTTTCCCCCTCCCCTCAAGTCAAGAGTCTGGGTGTGATCCACGACAGCACACTTTCATTTCAAGCTCACATTAATAATGTCACTTGGTCTGCATACTTCCATTTATGTAACATTAATCGCCTCCGACCCTTTCTCTCACCCACTAGTACAGCCAGTCTCGTTCACACACTGGTCACATCCCGCATTGATTATTGTAATTCTCTTCGCGTTGGTCTTCCTCTCAAATCCATACATAAACTTCAACTGGTTCAGAACTGCTGCCTCCATCATCACCAGAACCCCTTCTATTAATCATATTACTCCTGACCTCCAGCAGCTTCCTTGGCTTCCAGTTACCACATTGATTTCAAAACTCTGCTCCTGAACTTCAAGGCCATTCATAACCTCGCTCCTCAGTACCTCACCCACCCGTACTCTTAGGTCTTCCTCTTCTGTTCACCTCACTGTTCCTCCTGCCAGTCTGACCACCGAGGGGTTCAGAGCATTCAGACGCTCTGCCCCTCGCCTCTGGAACTCTCTTCCACCAGAAATCCGCAACATTGACTCACTTTCCCTTTTTTAATGTAATTATATATATAATTATATAATATAATTTTTTTACTGTGATTATAGTTGCTAATTTTATCAATTATTGCTGGACTGTTTTATTATGTTTTGTGAGGTGACCTTGAGTGTCCTATAAATAAAATGTATTATTATTATTATTATTATTATTATTATTATTATTATTATCTAATTTCATCATCTGCAAACCTCTCCACCACCCAGGCCTCCTTGTTGCAGCCTGTCTCTGTGTTCAACCAGCCCCTCACATCTGCTCTGACTCGAGCTACTCAACATTCACTGGCCTCTGCCGTCACAGCTCCTCCACCAGGTAGGTCACACATCCCTCTCACATTTCTTGGGTGCGGTGATCACCCAGAGAAAAGAAAAGAGAGCCAGGACAGACATGTAGGCCCAGCTTGGACTGAAAGCTGCTCCTGAGGTCCTGTCTGGACAAAATGGGACTCATGTAGGACAAGCAACGGAAATCAGAGACTGTTGTGCCCACATCTTAACAGGGACCCGTCCAATCCAGGGTTCGAGTTACGTGCTCAGATCTAAACTCTCATGGAAGCAGTAAAATCATGAACCTGTGCGGGTCACTAATTCATTATTTTGAATCACAAATAATGTATTTTGTATTTATTTAGTATTATTTACATTAACAAGATAAACAGGCTAAAATTAACAGGTTTTCCAAATGAACTATGCTGCGCACTGCGTGACTGTCATTATTACAGGATGGCTGCACTTCTCCACCAGGCAGCCACCTAACTGTAATGCAGGATGAGACCTACTGTATTAGACTCTGTTGGACTGCTGCTTGTTTGTTATTTATTATTGGCTTTATGATGCATCCTCCAATTAGAAGAACACTACACATGATAATCTGCTTGCTACTGTGTGCTGGCAGCTAGCAGTGTGTAAAATAATAACACTTTAATATGATTAGTGATATTAGAGACCCCCACAAAGCTCGGATCATAACTAACCTGGCCCCATGAACATCCTTGATCAGTCCGTACCAAGATGAGAGGATATGGGGTCTTTGTTTTACATCAGTGAGGCCTTCAGTTGGCCTTCTATATTATAAGTTTATATGTTTTTATACACATGTAATTATCTGTTACGGTCTGCTTGTGTAGCATGAAGGGACTACAACATTTCCTTTAACTCCTGGAAGGTTTGGGGTCACTTAGACTAGTTGCAACAAACAGTTCAAACATTGATGAGCGTCCTGACCGAACTGAGGTTAGAGCATAAATTAATATCAGAATCATAAATTAAACTAAAATTTCTTTAGGCCTACATGCCTTTAAACAACTAACTTATACTGTTGGACATTCTGCAAATGAAACATGACTCATGGCTTTTTTTACAGTGTGCAGTACAGTAAGTATTTTCTCAATGTCGGGTTATGACAACATAGATGGTATTTTATCAGCACTGTCTTGTACCTTGGGCACGATGAATGCTTAAATATGCATGAAGATTTCTCTGTGCAGACATCACAAATCACAGATTATTTTTACTCATATGTGTCATTTACACTGGTAACATGGGCTTTCATTTGCTTTCAAGCTGTTGTTAAATTAAGTGAAGAATGTTAATTTGTCTATAGAACACAAAGATATAAATTCAGGTATGATGTAGGTATGATGCAAATTAGCGACAACAGGCATAAACGACAAACCGGGGCTTGCAAAAGGTTCCTAGGTACGTATCGAATATGCACCAACAGGCATTGGAGGAATCCATGCGCTATCTTGGCTTGCAGTCTGAAAGGAAGAGGTGTGATACGAATTCGCACCAAATCTAGTCAAGGGGTTAAAAATAGAAGAAACAAATATACATTGTCCAGTAGAAGTAACTTAAGCTAAAAATTATATTTTTATATTGATGAATTTTTACCTACCAGCTGCATTTCTTTAGATAAATAAAGACATTTCCACTGTAACTTGGAGCAGAAAATGTCTCCAGATTGCAGGAAATTAAGTGTTTAATGCTCAAAATTTCTGAGGGAGGACCCGTAGACCCCCGCTCATATATTTCAGCATTTAAAGACTACAGCTTGGGAGTTTTTTTATTTGAATGAGAGAGGAGGAGTGAAATAGTTTAGTGACCAAATAAGTTGTGGAAAACAAATTTAAGGTAATTTTTTGTTACGTGTGTTGAAAGTAAACAACAGAGAATTATTGTGTTAACTTTTGATCAATAAACTAAAAACCTAAAAAACATCTCTGTGAGTGTTTTTTCGTTTATTGGTGAGTCGCAAACCTCCAAAAATGACAGTCACAAGTATAAAACAATTAAGGAGTCTGTTTAAACAGGTCACTAAACAACACTAAAGAGTCTAAGCAAACAGAGGAAAAGAGAGGCTGCACGTCCAGCCGATCAAACCAGCTACACCTGAAGCAGCTGCAGCTGCAGCCGGAGGCTCCCTCAGTAAAATCAGCTGATCGCTGCTGCACCTCAAAAGTGTTAAATTGATTTGATGGAATGCAGCGATCGATCAGTGACAAGTGTCAAAAGATGCCCAAGAGACAGGGACCAAGAGAGGAAGGGGCCCCCCAGAATTTTCGTCTACACCCCTGGACCTGCTAACAGAATAGTTCAAGGATCTGGTCCACATTTGTACCAAAAGCCACCCCCAGGTATCTTTGTAACCCTCCCTGATTGGAGTGGACAGGCTGGTATGAACTCCTTTTAACCAGTTAGGAGTTTTAATCAGTGTGAGGTGTGGCCCTGTGCTAATGTGTAGCAGAGTGGAATTACTCACCGAGCTCAGGAGGAGGAAGAAACAAGGAAACAATAGGAGACTTTCTCTATGTACCTTTGAGCAACAGGCCCAAAGGAAATTTCTTTAATAAACTTCAGTTTACACAAAAGCTAACAAGGTCCCAGTGAAAGAAAAAGGACAGAGGAATGTGTATTATAATACCAAAAGCTACAGCTTACATAGATAAACAGACAGGATGTGACAGTATACTTCGGATGCTCAACGCTTGCTGGGATTGGTTGATCTCTGGTGTCCATGCAGACATGTCCTTTTGTGATTGGACGTCCTACACTGTTCACTCAGACAAAGCATGTCAAGTACTCTGTGATTGGATGTTTTCTGGTGCGCATTCAGTCCATGTGTGATCAGGTATCTTTTAATACATGCGGTTAATACATGCCTGTCTGTCTTCCTGCCTTTTCACAGAGGGCCCCATGTATGGCTTCCTTTTGACATTCAGAAATAGCTCCCATCTCACCCACATACCTGCAACGTCCTCTCTACTTAGTCCAAACTAAGTTTTAAAGTGAGCTTAGCAATAAATCATCATAAACTGAATCAATCGATCAGTAAGCACAGCTGATCACATTACAATACATCAATCAATCAATCCATTTGTCAAAAGTAATACACTCGTTAGAGGCAACACACGTTGATACTGTTAGATTTTAAATTTCTTTTTACTTAATAAATCAGTCGTCTAATAAATCAGTAAATCAATCATGATTGATAGGGAAATTGGTAATTTAAAATCCTCAATTTTCATCATAAGCAAAAAAACTCTATGCTATCTGCAGGTTGGAGGCTCACTTCCTGTGAGTCTTTGAACGCAGGCTCTTGTGGTTAAGTAGCAGACTACTATTTTGGGGGTGGTGATGGTGCAGTGGACACATGCCTTTAGTGTGAGAGACCCAGGTTCAATCCCCCACTGTGACACGTCCACCAATGTGTCCCTGAGCAAGACACTTAACTCCTGGTTGCTCCAGAGGCGTGTGACCTCTGACATATGAACCAATTGTAAGTCGCTTTAGATAAAAGAAATCTGTCTTTCTTGTCATACTTTTCATCATTAAGTGCTAAAAGTAAAGATCATCTTAAAGCACTTTAATTGATTTTCTCAAATAACAGTACATGAAGCATATCCAGATAATAATTCTGATCACTTTCAATAAACTTCCTGTCAGAGTAAAGAGTCAGAAAAGAGTAAGATAAGTTATTCTCACAAAACATGATTACTTTACAATATTACAATATATATTATAATGGTGATTAAACAATGTGTTTTAGCAATTACACATCAACACAGGTTTATAAGATGACTTTAACAATGTCTTCAATAATTTTACTACAAGCAAAGTGAATCACATTTAAAGACATTTCTCTGCCAATTCTATCAACTTAAAATACCTTTAAATGCCAACTTTGTGATACATGTGGTGGTGGTTTTATAACTGTTTCATGTTCGTGGATATACAACACTCTCCTTCTTCTGTCTCTTGTTCTCGTGCTCAGAACTGTGAGTTTCTAAACTAGTGCTTTAGTAGAGAGACGCTGCAGCTACTTCCTGTGGTTAGGATGATGTCACTTCATCATAGTGACTTTTAGTCTGTTTTAG
>NW_025742800.1:0-4243 GCF_021292245.1 Micropterus dolomieu | reverse complement strand
AGGGAGCCCGGCCCTGGGAGACCCAAAACACACTAGCAGCTGGTCAGCCTTCCTCCAACGGGAGGACCTCAGAGTGTAAATACTCAGTGCTCTGACAGAGCAGAGCAGATGAAGTCTCCCGTCCTCCGCCGTCACATGAGGTGGAGGATGAATGCCTACAGCACTGTGGACCCTGCCGCACTAGAAGGCACTTTAGGGATGTATCCTGGACGAGGGTGCAGGATAGCCCTAATATTCCCCGGGGCAAACTCCGTGCTTGCGGGGAAACCGAAAGCGCTTGGAGATCCCCCACCCTCCTCAGAGAGGTGATAGCAAGGAGAAAGGCCATCTTGAGGGTCAAGTGCTTAGCCTCAGCTGACTCCAGGGGTTCGAAGGGGGCCTCAGCCAACGCCCCAAGAACCACCACCAGATCCCAAGTGGGAACCTTGGACCGAGTCGCAGGTCTCATCCTCCAGGCACCACGGAGGATCCGTGTGGACGGGGCCCTGGAGCTGAGGAGGGTCTCGACTGCTCAGGCTGTTAGACCCGCCTCTAGGTACTGTGCCCCCTCAGTCATATGGCGGGGCAAGGGTGAAGAACCCGGCCCTGCGCCTGGGACAGCAGGTCTCTCCTCAGAGGGACCCGCCACGGCGGGCCGTCCAGGAGCGATCATGATGTCCGAGAACCACACCCGGGTTGGCCAGAACGGGGCTACGAGCAGTAGGCCGACATTGTCCTGGCGGACCTGCTCCAGAACCCCCGGGAGCAGAGCGACTGGGGGAAAAGCGTACAGACGTAGCCTCGGCCACGAATGTACCATGGCGTCCAGACCCAACGGGGCAGGAGGAACGAGAGAAAACCATAGCGGGCAGTGCGTAGTCTCTTGAGACGCAAACAGATCCACGTCTATGGGGCCGAACTCTTTGCATAAGAGCTCCACCACTTCGGAATGAAGTCTCCATTCCCCGGGCCTCTGCCCCTGCCTCGACAGCAGGTCTGCTCCCTGATTCTGCGTCCCCGGGAGATACATCGCCCTGAGTAACCTCTGCTGGGACCACAGGAGGATCTGACGCACCAGTCTGTACAGAGGGCGCGAGCGCAGACCCCCCTGGTGATTCAGATAGGCCACCACCGCTGTGTTGTTGGAACGAACCGGGACGTGGTGGCCTTGGAGATCGGGCAGGAAACTCCTTAGAGCCTGGAACACCGCCAACATCTCGAGACAGTTGATAAGCCACTCGGATTGATGCACCTGCCAGGATCCCCTTGCAAAGCGGCCGTCCATGACCGCGCCCCAGCCCTTGAAGGAGGCGTCTGTCGAAATGACCAGCCGGCGACAAGACCCTCCCAGCACAGGCCCCTGGGACAGGAACCAAGTTTCCTTCCAAACTGATAGGGAACGAAGACACTTGCGCGTAACCCAAATCAGACGGAGAGGATTTCCCCTCGGGGAAAAACCCTTGGTCCTTAGCCCCCTTCGAACCACAAGTTAGTTTCAATATCACGTTCTGGCCTACCTCAGTATCAGAAGTCTAACTCCAGACTTTCTACCTTTCCTCGCCGTCCCCCGTTCCTCCCCCGTTTCTCATCAGGGAGTAGAGTATTCAAACACAACCTGGAACGAGTTCCTAAACTCCAGATCTAGAGAATAAGACCAGTGTGGCCCTGGGCTCAGTGTGTGGCAGTGTGGAAGAACCTTACCTTGCAGCAGGAGGAGGAGGAGAGGAAAAATAATCTTTGAGATTCTTTACTCAAAGTGTCTTTTATTAAAGTACAATCAGCAAAAAAGAAAAGAACAGAGCAAAACAGCGTCGACCGGAGTTCTACTTTTTCAAAATACCAAGAGCTGCAACTTATATACAGACACAGACAGGATGATATAACTATCATTGGGCAGATTAGTTCAAACGATGAATCTCATTATCGCGAGGAGGTGGAGAATGTTGTTCAATGGAGCAAGGAAAATAACTTGCTTCTGAACACTTCAAAAACATGTGAACTTGTTATTGATTTTTGTCCCAATAGGAATCATGTGCCTCTTACTACAGGCACTGGTCATATAATTAGAATATCATCAAAAAGTTGATTTATTTCAGTAATTCCATTCAAAAAGTGAAACTTGTATAATGTATTCCACACAGTTCATTCCTTTTAATTTTGATGATTATAACTGACAACTAATGAAAATCCCAAATTCAGTATCTCAGAAAATTAGATTACTTAAGACCAACACAAAAAAAGGATTTTTGTAAATGTTGGCCAACTGAAAAGTATGAACATGAAAAGTATGAGCATGTACAGCACTCAATACTTAGTTGGGGCTCCTTTTGCCTGAATTACTGCAGCAATGCGGCGTGGCATGAGTCTATCAGTCTGTGGCACTGCTCAGGTGTTATGAGAGCCCAGGTTGCTCTGATAGTGGCCTTCAGCTCTTCTGCATTGTTGGGTCTGGCGTATCGCATCTTCCTCTTCACAATACCCCACAGATTTTCCTGTTGGAAAATGAAATCTGCATCTCCATAAAGTTGGTCAGCAGCAGGAAGCATGAAGTGCTCTAAAACTTCCTGGTAGACGGCTGCGTTGACCTTGGACCTTAGAAAACACAGTGGACCAACAGATGTCAGCAGATGACATGGCACCCCAAACCATCACTGACTGTGGAAACTTTACACTTGACTTCAAGCAACGTGGATTCTGTGCCTCTCCTCTCTTCCTCCAGACTCTGGGACCTTGATTTCCACAGGAAATGCAAAATTTACTTTCATCTTTGCACTTTACACTGTTATACAAGCTGTACGCTCACTACTTTACACTATTATACAAGCTGCACACACTACTTTACACTATAAGCTGTACGCTCACTACTTTACACTGTTATACAAGCTGCACGCTCACTACTTTACACTACAAGCTGTACGCTCACTACTTTACACTGTTTCACAAGCTGTACACTCACTACTTTACACTGTTTCACAAGCTGCACGCTCACTACTTTACACTGTTATACAAGCTGCACGCTCACTACTTTACACTATAAGCTGTACACTCACTACTTTACACTATTTCACAAGCTGTACACTCACTACTTTACACTGTTTCACAAGCTGCACGCTCACTACTTTACACTGTTATACAAGCTGCACGCTCACTACTTTACACTATAAGCTGTACACTCACTACTTTACACTATTATACAAGCTGCACACTCACTACTTTACACTATAAGCTGTACGCTCACTACTTTACACTGTTATACAAGCTGCACACTCACTACTTTACACTACAAGCTGCACGCTCACTACTTTACACTGTTATACAAGCTGTACGCTCACTACTTTACACTGTTTCACAAGCTGCACGCTCACTACTTTACATTGTTATACAAGCTGTACACTCACTACTTTACACTACAAGCTGCACGCTCACTACTTTACACTGTTATACAAGCTGCACGCTCACTACTTTACACTGTTATACAAGCTGTATACTCACTACTTTACACTGTTATACAAGCTGTACGCTCACTACTTTACACTGTTATACAAGCTGTATACTCACTACTTTACACTGTTATACAAGCTGTACGCTCACTACTTTACACTGTTATACAAGCTGTACACTCACTACTTTACACTGTTATACAAGCTGCAACGCTCACTAATTTACACTGTTATACAAGCTGTACGCTCACTACTTTACACTGTTTCACAAGCTGCACGCTCACTACTTTACACTGTTATACAAGCTGTACACTCACTACTTTACACTACAAGCTGCACGCTCACTACTTTACACTGTTATACAAGCTGTACACTCACTACTTTACACTACAAGCTGCACGCTCACTACTTTACACTGTTTCACAAGCTGTACACTCACTACTTTACACTTTGCTACTATGTAAAGTTTTCACACCTGAGACCTTGTAACACTAACGAGTCACATGACACCGGGGCATGGGAAATGGCTGTTTGGGCCCAATTTGGACATTTTAACTTAGGTGTGTCCTCTGTTTTGTTGCCAGTGGTTTAGACATTAATGTCTGTGTGATGTGTTATTTGGAGGGGACAGCAAATTTATACTGTTATACAAGCTGGACACTCACTACTTTACACTGTTTCACAAGCTATACACTCACTACTTTACACTGTTATACAAACTGTACGCTCACTACTTTACACTGTTATACAAGCTGTACGCTCACTACTTTACACTGTTTCACAAGCTATACACTCACTACTTTACACTGTTATACAAGCTGTAC
>NW_025742799.1:8664-11532 GCF_021292245.1 Micropterus dolomieu | reverse complement strand
GCTGGTAAGGACTAGATTGATATATATAAGGAATATGGTGCTACCTTTGAGAAAGCACAGCATATCAAAAGACTTTAATGTGTATCAGAGATGCAGACAGACTTTTCTTTATAACTGCAGTCGATAGTAGTGTTTAGAAATACTGAGTTAATAAGTAAGGGTAAATGATATGCAAATAAATCATATTAGGATTTTTTTGACACATATTGTGATGTGAATCTTGATTTTAGTCATTTTTACATTTGCTGGAATCCGTTCCAAACAAGCATGTTCTCTTACGTCTGGAGAATATGATTTATCATTATCATTTTTTGTTGGCTGAAAAGTGAACAAATAAATAAAACAAATAAAGGACCCACCAAGTTTACCCAAAACACAAAGGACTTGGGTTCTAAATATTTTTCATGATCCATGCAATGCAATTACATTCAACTACTTTCAGAATACCTTTCACCCAAGCTCTGGAATAAAAACTGTCAAATTAATTATATGCCTCACGCCTCACAGCAAGAAGGTCGTGGGTTCGAACCCCGGTTGTCCCGGCCTTTCTGTGTGGAGTTTGCATGTTCCCCTTTGAGGGAACTCGAACTGCGTCGGTTACGACACTATGGGAACGCCTCTAGGCGTAGCAGGTCTGAACGTGAATGAAATCACTCCAATCTTATTGGCTTGTTGCTAGAACGGTAAGGTGTGACGGAATAACCGGAGAAGTATAAAGCACACCTGTACACACTCATCATTAGCTTTTTTCTATTCAGCAGGCGCTCTGTATGTTGTTTGAAGAAAGCTCCAGTCCTACAAGCAGTATGTCTTACCTGAAGAAGAAGTCTACCAGCATGTCCGGCAACCAGATGTACAGAAGGTGTGTTTTTCTTGCCCTCGGTACATCACGGATGGAGATTCTCATGAGATGTGTGTCTCATGTTTGGAGATGGAGCTCTTGAGGGGGCTGCCTGCGCCCGTTGCGAAGCCCTTTCCGTGCAGATACTGAGGTACAGCATTGCTCTCTTTTCCGAGGATGGCCGGATGTGTGCTGCCCGAGGTGTGGGCCCTGCGGCCGCTGAGGCGGCCCGGCGGCTTCACTCATGGGGTTCACAGCGTGATCTGTCGGAGGATTTCGGGACGGCTGAGGCTTTTTCCCGACCTTTATCCGCTGGCTCCGACACTTCCTTTCCTCATTCGGGAGCCCGTTCTCGGCTTCTCTCGCTCGCGGTTGGATCCGGAGACGCTGCAGCAACGTGCTCAGTGTAGTGGACCATGACTTCCGGGTGTCGGGGCGGCGTCATCAGGCGGCGCCCGACTATGACGTACTGCTGGAGGTGGTGACTAGAGCCGTGGCTAAGCTCAACATCAACTAGCCACAGGAGGAACAGACACCACAGGCTAGTGATAAGCTTGATGAAAGGTTTCTTAAGCACCACGCGCCACCTCCACGCCGGTCTCTGCCATTCTTTCCTGATTTACATGGTGAACTGAGTAATCATGGGGCAGACCCTTCTCTACACGGCTTTCCACACCCCTATCACTGAACTACAGTAATGTGATGGGGGTTAGGGACCATGGTTATGGGAGGATGCCTCGGGTGGAGGATGCGCTTGCGAGCTATCTCTCCCCTCGACTTGCGTCTTCCCTGGAGAAGCCGGCGTTACCCTCCAAGCCATGTCGCACCACATCTACGTTCATGGGGAAGGCGTACATGGCAGCGGGCCAGACAGGTGCGAGCTTGCACACCATGGCGGTGCTTCAAGCCTACCAAGCCGACCTGCGACAGGAGATGGTTCAGAGGGGGGGTCCCTCTGAGGAAGATCTGGCGGAGCTTCGCAGAACCACGGAGCGTTAGACGCAGCCAAGGCAGCTGAGGCTGCCAGGCGTATGTCCCTTCCCTCTACGAGCTCCTACGGAGAGGAGAGGAAGCAGAGTGCCGCTTCTCGGGGGCCCCCCGATCACACGAGACACCGACCATTGGCATACTCTGCAGAGGCTTGGCGGAGCCTGAAGAAAATTTTTCTGTGGGTCCTGCGCACTGACATACATGGGTTTCGACTACAGTTCAAAACCTGCCCTCCAAAATTCAACAGGGTGGTTTGGACTGTGGTCCGCCTGGAGCAAGGTCCGGTGATGGGACAGGAAGTTCTTACTCTGCTGAGGAAAGGGGCCGTGGAACGTGTCTCCCCCCCAGACAGAGACGCCGGTTCTACAGCCGGTACTACATAGTCCCCAAGAAGGACGGAGGGCTGCGCCCTATTTTGGATCTGCGGGTTCTAACCGGTCTCTGAGGAGATTCAGGTTTAAGATGCTCATCATCCCCGCCATCGTGACGCACATCCAATCCGAGGATTGGTTCGTCACGATAGATCTAAAGGACGCCTATTTCCACGTCTCCATCCGTCCTTCTCACAGGAAGTTCCTGAGGTTCGCCTTCGGGGGTGTGGCTTACCAGTATCGGGTTCTTCCATTCAGCCTGGCACTTTCCCCTCACACATTCACCAAGTGTATGGATGCAGCACTGGCCCCGCTGAGGCTCCAGGGCATCCGGACTACATCGACGAATGGCTCATCCTAGCCCAGTCTCGAGAGTTGGCGGTTCTGCATCGAGATGTCGTTCTGGCTCATCTGCTGCGTTTAGGGCTGAGGCTCAACGCAAAGAAGAGTGTGCTGGCACCCACCCAACGGACTACGTTCCTAGGGGTAGTATGGGATTCGACAACGATGCGGGCACAATTGGCACATGTCGACACCATATTGGCTGCCGCGAAAGGGGTGAAGTTAGGCCACGCCATCACTATAAAACACTTTCAACGAGTGTTGGGTCTCCTGGCGGCTGCGTCCAGCGTAATACCATCTGGACTGCTGCACATGAGACCCCTG
>NW_025742799.1:825-8644 GCF_021292245.1 Micropterus dolomieu | reverse complement strand
GCGCAAGTGTCTTCGTTCCCTATCAGTTTGGAAGGAAACTTGGTTCCTGTCCCAGGGGCCCGTGCTGGGAGGGTCTTGTCGCCGGCTGGTCATTTCGAGAGACGCCTCCCTCACGGGCTGGGGCGCGGTCATGGACGGCCGCTTTGCAAGGGGATCCTGGCAGGTGCATCAATCCGAGTGGCATATCAACTGTCTCGAGATGTTTGCTGAATCACCAGGGCGGTCTGCGCTCACGCCCTCTGGCGCGTCAGATCCTCCTGTGGTCTCAGCAGAGGTTACTATCACTCAGGGCGATGTATCTCCCGGGGAAGCAGAATCAGGGAGCAGACCTGCTGTCGAGGCAGGGGCTGAGGCCCGGGGAATGGAGACTTCACCCCGAAGTGGTGGAGCTCTTGTACGAAGAGTTCGGCCCCATAGACGTGGATCTGTTTGCGTCTCAAGAGACTACGCACTGCCTGCTATGGTTTTCTCTTGTTCCTCCAGCCTGGGTCTGGATGCCATGGTACATTCGTGGCCGAGGCTACGTCTGTACGCTTTTCCCCCAGTCGCTCTGCTCCCGGGGGTTCTGGAGCGGGTCCACCAGGACAATGTCGGCCTACTGCTCGTAGCCCCGTTCTGGCCAACCCGGGTGTGGTTCTCGGACATCATGATCGCTCCTGGATGGCCCGCCGTGGCGGGTCCCTCTGAGGAGAGACCTGCTGTCCCAGGCGCAGGGCCGGGTTCTTCACCCTTGCCCCACCATATGGCGACTGTGGGTCTGGCCCCTGAGAGGGCATAGTACCTAGAGGCGGGTCTAACAGCCGGAGCAGTGGAGACCCTCCTCAGCTCCAGGGCCCCGTCCACAAGCCAATAGGATTGGAGTGGTTTCATTCACGTTCAAACCTGCTACGCCTAGAGGCGTTCCCATAGTGTCGTAAGCCGTCGCTTACGACACTATGTGTCTGTCTCGTTCCCCTTCTCGGGGAACCAGGGTTACATACGTAACCCGAGACGTTCTCCCCATGTCACAGCAGAGCTGTCTCACCTGAGAGGTTTGGATTGTTCATAATGTAGCAGATGATCTGAACTTTATAAACCATCATTAATATTTTTAAATCAGATATTTGACAGATGGGCAGCTGGTGTAAAGACCTCAGAACTGGACTGATATGATCCACATTTTTGGAGAGAGGTGAGGACTATGAATTCAAATTCCTTATTAAAACACAGCCAGGTAAAACTAGTTCTACTACATGCTTTAAACTTTCAGTTAATACGGAGTGTCAGGTTTCTTATAATGACCAAAAAAGCAGACGGGACACAAGCAGAGCAGTTTTTAAAGATGTATTTAGGACAAAGCTCAGAATGATGCAGGGCGAGGAGCTGGCTAATGAGGATTGGGGCTTTGAGTTCCAGGGTTTACAGGAGGGTTTGTTACGAGCTGGTCCGTTGATGTTTACCGAAACAGAGAGAGATGGGAGTGAGCAATGAGTTCAAGAGTCTGTGTGTGACAAGTTGTACGGAAGGTGACAACAATCCGGAGGGGATTGGGTTTTCGGCCTCTCCTTTAACTTGGCTGACGATAGGTGTGATTGTCTGAGATGGTGACTAACCCTGCACCACAAGCTGGATTTGGCTAAGCACCAGTCCTGCACAGGAGAACCATGATAAATAAATATCAGTATTCAAAGTCCTGAAGTCAAACTATGAGTACAATGCAATAAAAAAAAAACTAAAGCAGGGTTCAGTTACGATTGGGTTATGAGTTTTCAATGGATTGAGAGTCACCTGTTGAGAGCATCAAGTATTCAGTGTGTCAATGTTTGGGCGAAAACATCATGACTATGAGTCAGCAGCAGAGACAGGGACAGAAAAGGAGAAGTGGAAGGACCAAACATCCTGACACATATACACCAACAGACACACCATCTCACCCTAAAGACAACATTAAGAGAGAACCTATAAGGATAAGCAGGAAATGGATCGTAGTTATTCATCAGCTGATCTCAAGGCACCGAGCTCAGAACGGGATCATCACCGCACGGGGAAAAGAGCCTAAAATAAGAGTTGGGTATTTGAACAGCAAACAACCAGAGGACACTTCAGAGTTTTCGTCAGTGGATTTCAAGAGGTCGAGCAAAAGAGGACAAGCAAGTCCAAGTGCCAATATTCAAAATCATCTGGAACCAGTCAGCCCATTCTCCTCTGACCTCTGACATCAACAAGGCATTTTCCTCCACGCAACTGCCGCTCACTGGATATTGTCTCTCCTCCAGACCATTCTCTGTAAAACCCTAGAGATGTTTGTGGTGAAAATCCCAGTAGATCAGCAGTTTCTGAAATAGTCAGACCAGCCTGTCCGGCACCAACAATCGTGCCAGGTTGAAAGTCTCTTAAATCCCCTTTCTTCCCCATTCTGGTGCTGGGTTTGAACTTTAGCAAGTTGTCCTGACCACGTCTACATGCCTAAATTTATTGATATGCTGCCATGTGATTGGCTGATTAGCTATTTGTGTTAAAAAGAAATAGAACAGGTGTACCTAATAAAGTGGCTGGTGAGTGTATATAGCCTATTTATCAATTTATTTATTTGATTAAGGCTACACAATTTGTTACAACGGGTAAACGTTAAAGACTGAAGCCCATTTTCCAGCACTGGTACCAGCTCAACTCAACTCGACTCTACTCGCCGAACTTTTGGCCCACCGTCCTCTGCTTTTCATTTAATATTGTCTTTATTGTCCACAATGTGGAAATTTGTCTTTGGTTCCACAGGCAGATTTTTTAAAAAATCCCACATAATTAAAAAATAAATCACACTACAAAAAACATAATAAATAACACAGCATACACAGTACAGACCATAACAGATAGGATTCCAGTGTGGAAACATTATGAATTTAGTAAGATTATTGCATTTGGTATGAAAACTTTTTGTAAATGTTCTTTGTTGCTGGAGCTGCTCTATAGCGCCTTCTAGAGGGCAATTTGGTAATTACATTGAACAAGGGGTCTACAAAATCAGAAGCAAGCAAAAGTTAGTTTCACCTGCTTTCATATATACATCCCAATATTTCCTGCTCTTTACCAATAATCTTAACAGCCAAATTTGTAATTCTACACAATCTGTTTTTGTCCTTAACCCCCAAATTTCCATACCATGTACATATATTAAAAGTTAGGATGGTTAGGACTCTAGGATATTCTTGCTTATGTTGTATGAGTCCAATTTCCGGAGAAGATACAAACGCTGCATTGCTTTTTAAAAAAATGTACTCTGTGTTGGCTGTAAAACTTAATATACAATCAAAAATGGTTCCTAAGTATTTAACCTCCTCAACTATCTCAACAGGCTTATCATTAAACAAAACAGGAGAAAAATATGGAAAAGCATTGTTGTGTCTCATAAACACTAGCTCTTTAGTCTTCTTTTCATTAATAGAGAGACCACTTAGTGAGCTCTTCCAGTGTTAGATATGCTGACTGCTTAGCTGTGTCTCCCATCTGTATAAGGCCAACAACCACCATGTCATCAGCATATTTATACATTAGAGATGTTGAATTCATAATCTGCATTTCAGAACAGGTGAATTTAATGTAACTGTATCAGAGAAAATACTACTACTGCACTTCACTCTCTGCTGTCGGTCTGTAAGGAACATTTTAATCCATGGCTGTTGGTGTTCATATCACAAAGTTGCTAAATCAGAGTACATTTCTGCATACAATTAAAAGCTGAGCTAAAATCTATAAATGAAATCTAGCATAATTCTTAGACTGCTGTAGATGTTTACTTACAGTATTCATTAGTGTCAATGTTGCGTCTCCAGTACCTCAGCCCTTCTTATGTGCAAACTGAAGTGGATCAAGCCATTCATTGAGAGATGTTGAAAGATGATTGACTATGACCCTTTCCATACATTTACATAAAATGCTTGTCAATGTGACTGGTCTAAAATCATTGAGCTTAGTTGCTCTGGGCTTCTTAGGAACAGGAATGGTATTGGAGAATTTCCATATTTTGGGAACAGAATTTTCATTTAACAGAAGCTGGAATAATTTTGTGAAGACTGCTGTGAGCTGAAACCTACATGATTTGATCACCCTGGCCCTTAAACCATCTGGTCCAGGTGCTTTATTAGATTTCATTCTGGCCAGACTTGCTGCTACTTCTGACTCTGTCAGTACAATAGAGGAGTGATCAGTTGTGTTATTGAATACGTCAAAATCATTGTTAGAGACAGAATACTGTCGATTATCAAATGTAGAATAAAACTGATCCAGGTCATTAGCAAACAATACCCCTTTAATCTGTGGGACAGCTTGTTTTTTCCCCTCTCTACCCATCATAAAATTGAGTCCTTCCCAGGCTTCCCGGACATTTCCAGAACAAAGCTGAGTCTCTACACTTTCTTTGTATTTTACCTTATTTTTCTTTAAAATTGATCTTAGTTCCTTTCTCTTTTGTTTAACTAGAACCATATCCCCATTAATAAAAGTCATCCCCCTCTCCTTAATGCACTGGCACGTTTCTGCAGAAGCCTCTGTTTTGTTATTAGGGTATACTTTTATGCTTTTTTTAATAGTGACATTAGCTTCACAAAACTTCATGTATTCAGTTAAAGTCTCTGTTAGTTCATTCATATTTTTACAACAATCAAAAAACATCAGCCAATCTGTTTGTTCAAAGCAATCCTGCAGCATCTCCTCGCTCCTTGTATTCCACACCTGAATGTCCTTAGTTATAAGTTGCTCTCTCTTCACTTTAGCTCGATACTTAAGGAGCAAGTGAATAACATTGTGGTCAGACTTTCCTAGTGGCGCACGACACAGCGCTCTGTATGCCTCTCGTATGTTACCTACGATTTGATGGTATACCTTATTTTACAAGCCAATCATTTCTTTATTTAATTATAAAATTTATTCGTGACATTTGTGAATCGATCTAGAATCTTCCACGTTCGCATCGTGATGCATCTAAGAATCGCTTTCCCCCCACCCCTATAAGTAACTCAAGGAGTGGATGAGAGAAAATGTGCTGCATGGACAAAGAAAAGTAAACCAAACACAACAACACAAGCTGTGAGATGAGGAGATTCATCCCAAGACTGTTGCTCTGGCTTATATGCCTGTGGCCCACCGACAGAGTGTCACCACGGCCCACGGGGTGATACGGCGCAGCAGACCCGGTGGAGCAGGCCCGGTACCTCTCCTGGAAGAGCCGGCCTCTCATGCACTTTACAGATACTATCCGTCTGCAGGTCCGCCTCGTCTCTGAAGCGGGCCAGCAGCAGCAGGTCGCCCAGACAGAACAGCACCCTCGTGCCCTCCCAGCATAGTGGCTTTAGAAGGTGCGAGAGGCCAGTGAATCACCAAACGGGTCAGTTGCTACAGGGATAATCTTTGCATAATTATGTGCAGGTAGAACTCAGCGAAATAGTTCAGCCAATCATGTGGTTCCGCTGACACAAGGGTCTGTTTTACAGCGAGCATGTGTGGTAGTAGTGACGCATGCGAAGTAGAAGTAACCGGTCGGGAAATAAACGCTTTTTAACTCTTATTTTGGGGCAAAGTCATCAAACTTTTTCAGTGATTTTTATTAGATTTAATGCTGATTCTATTCATGTAGTTTTTATGTCCCGATGACCAGTAAAAGTGCAGTTCTGGCTCTCTCCCCATTCATTCAGACAGGAAACTGTTCTTGTTGGTCTTGTCTTAAATAGCTTCCAGGAGGAGTTGCCAAGATAGCTGACAAGTGCCATGACTTACCTAAAGGACTTTGGCTCTACAAACTTAGCTAACCAGTCACACTGAAAAGTATTCTGCAATTATCCTAAAGAAACGCACCGGCTGACCCCTGTATTCTGCTATGGTTTGTTATATTGACAAAAAGGAAAAACGAGAAAATGATCCTGTTATCACAGGAAAATTTAGTAAAAATTGAAGTGGCTGCTTAGGGCTTTGCAGCTATTAGAACTGCAATTAAAAAATGGTATTTATTAAAAATCTCTCTGGACTAATGCAAGATGGGAAGTAGGGGATTGACTATTAAAATGCTGATTAGCTGGCCAGCTAATGATCTATCACATGATGATTATGACCAAACATACGACTTTTTTGGTCCTGGATTTCATACACTTTCTGGAACAAAATCCTATCAGATGGGCAGTGCTGAAACAAAACGTTATCAAATGGGGGTCTGTGGTCTAATTTGTGTCAGTTTAGGGGTCCTTGATGTGAAAAAGTTTGAGAACCACTGGATTAAATTATCAAAACATGTCCCTTAGCTTTTCACTTTCTCCAGTACTATTTAGAAATTATAGTAGAAACGTATTAGTAACCATCTTTCAATGACGTGTATTTGTGCCAAAGTAACACAGCTGGAAAGCAACCTTGTTCTTCTTCAGATTATTAATTAAATTATTAATATAGGGCCAACTTGAAAATCAGACCAGAGTAGCATGCTGGAAAGTATATTCTACATTATTATTGAAAATTAGGATTAATTTACATCAGTGTCATGCTGCATTGCACCATGGCCATTTCTATAAATACTACTTAAAGAATAGAAAATTCCTACAATCATTGAAAACACGTTCCGGCCAATTGTTGTATTGATTTGGCATGATGGATTGATTATCCGGAGAAATACTGTATACCTGGCTCTTTAGCTGCCAAAATTAATTAAACATTTCTCTTTTAGATTTTTCTTTCAGAGTCACTTCAGAGTCACTTTTTCTTTCAGTCACTAAACCAGGTTCCTGCTTCTCCTTTTTATCTGTCCTCTTGTTTATGAACTAAGTAAATGAACTAATATCAGATTATGATACTGATTTATTTGGTCTTACTGAAACCTGGCTGGGGGATGGAGAATATGTTAGCCTAAATGAATCCACCCCTCCCAGTCATATTAATACTCACATTCCTCGAGGCACAGGCCGAGGAGGTGGAGTTGCAGCTATCTTCGACTCTAGCCTACTAATCAGCTCTAAACTTAAACTAAATTATAACTCATTTGAAAGTCTTGTTCTTAGTCTTTCGCACCCAAGTTGGAAATCATTGCAACCAATTCTCTTCGTTATAGTGTACCGAGCACCTGGCCCGTATTCTGAATTCTTATCTGAATTTGCAGAGTTTTTGTCAACTTTAGTCCTTAAAACGGACAAAGTTATTATTGTAGGGGATTTTCATATTCATGTGGACGTTGAGAATGACAGCTTCAGTACTGCGTTTATCTCTCTGTTAGATTCCATTGGTTTCTCTCAGAGTGTTCATGAACCGACTCTCTGTTTTAACCACACACACTCGACCTTGTTTTGGTGTATGGTATTGAAATTGAACATTTAGTGGTGTTCCCACAGAATCCCTCTTTGTCCGACCACTGTTTGATAACTTTTGAGTTTGTATTGCTGAACTACTCGCCATTGGGCAAAAATGTCTATACAAGATGTCTGTCTGATAGTGCTGTAGCTAAATTTAAGGATCCATCAGCTCTAAATACATTATCTAGTCACAAAGTAACGGAGGACTCCTATGCTAGTTTCAGTCCCTCCCAAATTGATCATCTTGTTGATAGTGCTGCAGGCTCGCTGCGAATGACACTCGACTCTGTAGCCCCTCTAAAAAAGAAAATACTAAAACAAAGACGGTTAGCTCCATGGTATAATACTGAAACTCGCAAATTAAAGCAAATATCGCGGAAACTTGAGAGGAATTGGCGTTCCACCAAAGTGGAAAATTCTCGTTTAATTTGGCAAGATAGTCTTAAAACTTATAGGAAGGCCCTCCGTAATGCTAGAGCAGCGTACTACTCGTCATTAATAGAGGAAAATAGGAACAA
>NW_025742799.1:0-805 GCF_021292245.1 Micropterus dolomieu | reverse complement strand
AGTTGCAGCTATCTTCGACTCTAGCCTATTAATCAGCTCTAAACCTAAACCAAACTATAACTCATTTGAAAGTCTTGTTCTTAGTCTTTCGCACCCAAGTTGGAAATCACTGCAACCAATTCTTTTTGTTATAGTGTACCGAGCACCTGGCCCGTATTCTGAATTCTTATCTGAATTTGCAGAGTTTTTGTCAACTTTAGTCCTTAAAATGGACAAAGTTATTATTGTAGGGGATTTTAATATTCATGTGGACGTTGAGAATGACAGCTTTAGTACTGCGTTTATCTCTCTGTTAGATTCCATCGGCTTCTCTCAGAGTGTTCATGAACCGACTCACTGTTTTAACCACACCCTCGACCTTGTTTTGGTGTATGGTATTGAAATTGAACATTTAGTGGTGTTCCCACAGAATCCCTCTTTGTCCGACCACTGTTTGATAACTTTTGAGTTTGTATTGCTGAACTACACGCAAAAATTTCTATACAAGATGTCTGTCTGATAGTGCTGTAGTTAAATTTAAGGATGCAATTCCATCAGTAAGTATTCCCATAGCTCTCAGTTGTTACGACTTCATGAGCTTCTCCAATGATAAAATTCTAACTATTAGAAACAAAATTCACCAAGACCTGCCCTCAACTGGCACCAACTTATCTCTTAACTCAGGAACCTTAGAAACAGCTGTAGAACCAGATATATGTTTAGACTGTTTTGCTTCCCTCAATCTTTACCAACTAACTTCAATAATTTCTTCATCTAAACCATCAACCTGCCTCTTAGACCCCATCCCGACTAGGCTGCTTAAAGA
>NW_025742798.1:0-1735 GCF_021292245.1 Micropterus dolomieu | reverse complement strand
GAAGTGTTTTGGTGAGAATGTGGACATGAGACAAACAGGCGTTTATCAAATTCTGATGAAAACTACTTTAACCCCTGGATGTCCTGGTTTTGGTTGTGAGTTTGGTGATTCCCTGTTTTCTTTTGTTAAATCCTTCCTCGTGGGTCTTTGTCAGTTCACTTCCTGTCCTTGAGTTGATTTTTGTTTCCACCTGTGTCTCGTTTCCTCCACCTCTCTTGGGTATTTAAGTGTGTGTATTCCTTTTTGTCTAGTGTTGGCTCGCCTGTGTTTTACAATAAGCACGCCATTTGTTTTCACTCTGGAATTTGGGAGTTTTACCTGGCTACGTAACTGAAAAATGTTCAAATCCAGTTGTTTCACATGTATGACTACTACTTTATTGAACGCAGATTACATTTCATTCACAGTTAACATGAGGTAGAGGAAATGAGATGTTTGCTAAGAAAAGAGTAAGTTGAAAGTTAAAACTTGAAATGATAAGAATTATGAATTAGAGATGATAATGCAGACTGTATTTTATGATAGTGTCTTTGGTTCTGGTTCAGCATTGTGTGGCTCTGACTTTCTACAATACTTGGTGACTCCTGTTTGTGGCACCCATGAACTGGTGAACTTGATTCATCCTCACCTACATACTGCAAACATTACGTTAAAGAAACAAGGAGATTGTAACTTTGTAAAGGTGCTTACAGACCAAAAGCGAAGTGAGCGTTGTGGGCGCTGCGTTTACATACAAAGTCAATGCAAAGACACATAGCGCCACGAGCGGTGCGAAGAGTGCACTGCCGGCAACGAGAAGGCCTTAGCGTGAGTTGAACATTTTCAACTCGTGCGAGAAAGTCACATGACGCTAAGTCGCTATAGCCTATCAGTGTTGAGATCATCCTGACATCACTGATGGCTTCAGAGCGTTGTGTGGAGAGGGCCGGACAGAGCCAACACATTCTCATCTCAATGCGTCATAATTAACGCTTACAGACAGCGTGACAAAGCGTAAGGATTTTACGCTAAAGGTACCCTTCAGCGTCTGTATGAAATGCCCCGTGAGGCCAATGTGCTAGCAGGTAGGGTTAGCCGGTCGACATGCATAAATTCAGTGACTTAGGTTTAGGTACTAACACTTTCAATTCAATTTTCAATTCAATTTTAATAATCTAAAAAAAAACAATTTTATATAGCGCCAAATCACAACAACAGTTATCTCACAGCGCTTTTCATAAAGAGCAGGTCTAGACCGTACTCTATGAAGTTATTTACAGAAGCCCAACAATTCCCACCAAGAGCAAGCACTAGGCGACAGAGGCAAGGAAAAACTTTCTTTTAAGAGGCAGAAACCTCGATCAGAACCATGGCTCAGGGTGGGCGGCCATCTGCCTCAACCGGTTGGGGGTGAAGGAGAGAGAGGGAGAGAGAGAGAGAGAGAGCGAGAGGGAGGGGAGGGAGGCAGCCTACACAATATACACACAGAGGTACAGACAGTGAAGGTGATGTTGCTATAGACTAAATGAAAAATGGTACAGATATTTATAGTAGTGTTAATGGTAACAGTCGTAGTGTTAATGATTATAATAATAATAACAATAAGACTAGCAACAATAGTCGTTGCAGCAGAGGGTGTCGAGCAGGAACTCGGGGGCAGCAGGTGACCCGCAACCACAGATCCAGACTCCACAGCTCCAGAGCCAGAAACACCTGCAGGAAGTGATAGGAGGAGAGAGGAGAGGGACGAGAAAGC
>NW_025742797.1:6244-7979 GCF_021292245.1 Micropterus dolomieu | reverse complement strand
CACCTTTAACGATGTGGGCGCAGGTAATGTGGGGGAGTTTTCAGAAGCCTAAATGTTGACATTCAATGTTTGTACATATTTAATACAATAAAGCGTAAGTAAACAGAAATCTGTGTTCTGTTTTTACTTTTTATATTGTACGAGATTACTCCAGTCATGGAAAACTCGTGGAAATTAAGAGAAAAAGTCAAATATCCTGGAAAATTCTTTTAACATTATGTTGCAGCAGCATTGTGAACACCCCCCTGAGTCAGGTCACAAGTAGCACAGGTTGGCTAGGAGCGACGGGCTCAGATGTGTTATTGTTGAGAAAGTTGGATAAGAATGAAGAGGAAGCCGGGCTCAGAACTGAAATGAAGTAGTCCCAGTTTCTGACCGTATTACACTTGCATATCAATACTCCAAGTTCTTTGTGAAGTTTAAATAAAGTGTGGCGTTGTGACAGCAACATGTCTGAAAGAGCTTTTTGTACCGTTACACAGAGACGTTAGAGAGCTAAGGTTCAACAGAATAATGGGATTTGTTAGCAGGTAAAATTATAGCCTGTTATTATATTATTTCTTTATATACTATAAAAAATTATAACAATATAGCTGCAGGCAGAAATGATCAGGCTCCAAGCAGGTCGGGGAAAATGCAACATTTGACATTTTCAGAGAAGAAGAGCAGATGCAGGGACTTCAGAGAGAAGTGATGAAAGAATTTGGACTTGAAGCCTTTTTTGTAGGGAGGTCCTGATCATGTATTTTTGTCCCGGATCCCAATCGAGTAATTTAATATCTGCTGAGAGATACTTGTAATTTCCTAGTACAGTTGAACAGTGCACTACATTAAATTAAGTTTCTGTCTCCTTTTAAAAGTATTCTCCAGTGTGTGTTGCTTTACTGCAGCCTTTGTATGAGAGAACTCTGAACTCTGCTGGGCCAGGGCTAACCTTTAGCCTCTTAAATATTTTTCCAGTTTGCTGGATCCATTTTAAAAGGTATATGACTAAACTGGTCGCACTGTAGGTGGGTTTTTTTGGTGGCTTAATAAATCTTTAGTATTAACGGCAGCTCTTTTAAAGCGAGTAAACACAATCAGCAAATATTGGGCTTTAATCTGGTTTCCTACAGCGGGATGGACCCAAAATAAACATGTTGCTGTGGTTAAATTGTAATAAACGGATCAAAATGATGCCAAGTACAACGATAGCTGGACTCAAGTAACGTTAACAGACACATGTTTAGTGAACTTACCCGGAAGTTCAGCTTCCTCTCTTTCTTTTCTCCAAGCAGTCTCCTGTTTCTGTGGCTCTCTGCAGCAGACAGGTTGAGAAGTACGAGCAAAGTTAAATCCACTTTTTAATACCCAAGATTAAAATTAAGTTTCAGTTTAACTTGTGACTTTCAGCTGACCTGTGGTTTAAAAGAGGAAGAGAAACTTTATGCCAATCGGTCCCGGCGATTTTCTATAGTTATAGCATATACAACATTTCATTCTCCAGGGTACAAAAAATATACAAATATATACTTTAAGAGATTCATTTAGGCTTTCTGATGAAAAAGTACCAACTTCTGTTCTTGAGTTCCAACATCAGTCACATCCATAAATCATAAGAGCTGAATATAACATTTTGTGGATATGGTAATTGGCAAGAAAGAATAACAGATTTGTTATGAAATATAGTCCTTTCTTCTCCTCCCTGAAATCAAAAACACCAAAGAAAACATCCTTTAAACACAAAGAAACTCTC
>NW_025742797.1:4242-6194 GCF_021292245.1 Micropterus dolomieu | reverse complement strand
CCCAGGGATTGATGAGATCCACCCAGAAATGCTAAAAGCTTTGGGTGTGGAGGGGCTGTCTTGGATGACACGTCTCTTTAACATTGCGTGGAAGTCGGTTACAGTGCCCAAGGAGTGGCAGACTGGGGTGGTAGTTCCCCTATTCAAAACGGGGGACCAGAGAGTGTGTGCCAATTACAGGGGTATCACACTTCTCAGCCTCCCCGGTAAAGTCTACTCCAAGGTGCTGGAATGGAGGGTTCGGCCGATAGTCGAACCTTAGATCGAAGAGGAACAATGTGGTTTTCATCCAGCAAACCAGTTCTAATTTTAAATACCTGAAGAGAACAGAAAGATATTATCACATTTGAGGAAATTGGGTCAAAAGCTAACAAAGAAAATGGGTTCAAGTTCCAGCAAAAAGGGACAAACTCCTCTGATATTACCTCTAATGACGTCTCCTAATATCACTTACTTGCAAACAGAGCACTGAGCAACTGGACATGTGGGTGAAGGAATGTGGCTTTCCAGGAAGAGGCAGCTTCAGTCTCAGACAGTTAGAAACTTTAGAGAGGAAGTTAACAGAAGAAGAAAAGAAAAAGAGAAAAGGAAAACCCTTTAGAGCCGACTGGGCAGCGGATACTGATTGGTTAAGATAAAGGCAGGGACAGCTCCGCTTAACAAATCTGCATCTCAGCATGTCAAACCAGACCTGGACTCCACCAGCCTCACAACCACCGCCGGCGGGACAGCCGAGAGAACAAGAACAGCAACAACATCCTCAACAGCCTCAACCCAGAGATCAGCAAGAGAAACTGTGTGACATGGGCGTTACAGCGTCTAGAGATTGTTAAGAGGCACGCCGTTCATGCTGAGGAGTTCTTCAACGACAAAACAGAAAAGAAGAACAGACAAAGGGAACAGCTGGCAGACCGGCTGATGGCGGCTCAGCTGAAGGAAGAACTGAACGAGAACCAGGACGAGGACGAGGCGGAAATGACAGCTTTTTTTGGTGTGGCAGACTGGGACACTGGGCCAGAGACTGTCCAGAAAGCGAACAAAAGGCATATTGACGGGGGCAAGGCCAGAGAGGGGACGGTCTGGTTCAGATACAGGAGCTGAGATGACAGAGCAACCAACACACCAATAACGTGAGAGCACGAACAGAATCAGACATACCGACGCTAATAAGTGAAGCTGTTCTGCAGCTTGAACTCAGACAGGAAGCTGATAAGAGACAACAGAGCTAAAGAACAACAATCATTCCTGTAAACACATGAAGATAGATAGAACAGACAGAAATTCTCCTTCAAATTTGGGGGGTGGTGATGGCGCATGGATAAGATGCTTGCCGTTGGTGTGAGAGACCTTGGTTCGATTCCCACTGCGAAACATCCACCATTGTGTCCCTGAGCAAGACACTTAACTCCTAGTTGCTCCAGAGGCGTGTGACCTCTGACATGTATAGCAATTGTAAGTCGCTTTGGATAAAAGCGTCAGCTAAATGTAAATGTCAACAAGGCTCATTTAAAACATACATTAAAGCACATTTAAAAACAGCAGCTGTACCATGTCTATTATTTGTTGTTCAGAGTGGTTATTGCAGACGGTATGAAAGATTTCTTGTAAATGTTTTTCCTGGCCAGTGGAACTTTATATTGCCTGCCTAATGACAGTAACTGGAAAGAGTTATGGAGAGTGATGGAGAGGGTGAGAGGGATCCCCTGTGATCAGGGTAGCCTTCCTGAAGGACAGGCAGGTGTCGATCTCTGTTCTCAGGTACTTGAAGGATACAACCTGCTCCAGCAGCTGACCCTGGATACTGAGAGGTTGAAAGAGATGGGAAGAGGTCTTCACTCTGCTCCCACAGTTTTAGTTATATTGAGCTCCAGGGAATGATCAGTAAATGTTTGGACCAGGTTGTTGACTATTGGGATAGGGCATCAGTGCCAGTCAGGTGATCCACCAGGGCC
>NW_025742797.1:3602-4222 GCF_021292245.1 Micropterus dolomieu | reverse complement strand
CAGACTGCTAAATGTAAATGTCAACAAGGCTCATTTAAAACATACATTAAAGCACATTTAAAAACAGCAGCTGTACCATGTCTATTATTTGTTGTTCAGAGTGGTTATTGCAGACGGTATGAAAGATTTCTTGTAAATGTTTTTCCTGGCCAGTGGAACTTTATATTGCCTGCCTAATGACAGTAACTGGAAAGAGTTATGGAGAGTGATGGAGTGATGGAGAGGGTGAGAGGGATCCCCTGTGATCAGGGTAGCCTTCCTGATCACAGAGTGGTTGTACAGTTCAGATAAGGGGGTTCGTGGTGAGCCGATTATCTCGCTGCAGTGGTTTATTACGCGAGACAGTTTGGTTTTATGTTTGGCAGCGAGGAGGTTGTACCAGGATGAGATGTTGAAGGTGAGAATGGATTCAATGAGTAACAAGTAAACCAGAGTGAAAATATCCTTGCTAACAAGTCCTTAGTTTCCTCAGCAGGTGGAGGCGCTGTTGTGCTTTTGTTAACACAGAGTCAGCGTGTTGTGTGAAGGACAGGCAGGTGTCGATCTCTGTTCTCAGGTACTTGAAGGATACAACCTGCTCCAGCAGCTGACCCTGGATACTGAGAGGTTGAAAGAGATGG
>NW_025742797.1:1929-3582 GCF_021292245.1 Micropterus dolomieu | reverse complement strand
ATGGCTCCAAGAGGCTTTTTTGTGCGTCTGGACAAGATACACGTACCACAGAAAATTCGTGCACGTAGGTGAAACGTGCGGCGGGGGCTGCTTCGTTAAAGGTCACTTTCTGTTGCCAGCAGGTGGCGCTATGACTGTGGGTGAATGTCGGCATGTACATGTGTTCAGGGCGGGACTCTCATCCTACATGTACAGTTTGGTCCAGATGTGAGCATGTACACTGAAGTTACAACAACTTCCTGTTTCATTGCGAATCATCGACGCCACGGACACGCCCATTGACGAAAACGCGCAAATAGCACAGCTTTTCATCGTCAATGCCTTTAGAAGGCACAGCAGAAATTTGACGTCGATCCGACTAAATCCCTAGGAGGAGTTCGTTAAAGTACGAAGTGTGTAAATCATCCAAAAATGGCCGTAAAATTAAAAATGGCCGACTTCCTGTTGACTTTAGGCTATGGGTTCTTGAGGCTTTTTTGTGCGTCTTTACATGATACATGTCCCCAGCAAATTTCGTGCATGTAGGTTGAACGTGAACGAGGGGCTAATTTTTTCCAATTTTCTAGGTGGCGCTAGCGAGTCATTTTGCAACGCCCATGTGCACGAAACTTTTCACCGGTTCTGACATGTTTGCAAATTTTGGTGAGTTTTCGAGTATGTTTAGGCCATGTCAGTTGAGCCTACTTTGCAGAAAAAAATAAATAAATAAATTAAAAAATAATAATCCGAGCAAATTCAATAGGGACCTCACACGGTCGTGCTCGGGCCCTAAATATTGGGCTTTAATCTGGTTTCCTACAGCGGGATGGACCCAAAATAAACATGTTGCTGTGGTTAAATTGTAATAAACGGATCAAAATGATGCCAAGTACAACGATAGCTGGACTCAAGTAACGTTAACAGACACATGTTTAGTGAACTTACCCGGAAGTTCAGCTTCCTCTCTTTCTTTTCTCCAAGCAGTCTCCTGTTTCTGTGGCTCTCTGCAGCAGACAGGTTGAGAAGTACGAGCAAAGTTAAATCCACTTTTTAATACCCAAGATTAAAATTAAGTTTCAGTTTAACTTGTGACTTTCAGCTGACCTGTGGTTTAAAAGAGGAAGAGAAACTTTATGCCAATCGGTCCCGGCGATTTTCTATAGTTAGTTAAAAAGGACATAACATACCTTTCTGATTCGTCCTCGGACTCTTGTGTGAGGAAACGTGTCATGCACCACTTAGTCGCACCTTTTTCATTTCATTTCCCAAATTTGATCCTCGCTCGGCGTCTTATCCCTCCCACCCGAGATGCGAACTGGAGGAGTGGAGGAGGCACAAATTGGGGAAGTGAGAAAAGCCCCAGAAAGAGGGTGAGTTTCCTGTCAATTTAAAAAAAATAAATTGTCTGTATTGAAAATGTCAGCACAAGCAACAACATATAATGACATATACAACATTTCATTCTCCAGGGTACAAAAAATATACAAATATATACTTTAAGAGATTCATTTAGGCTTTCTGATGAAAAAGTACCAACTTCTGTTCTTGAGTTCCAACATCAGTCACATCCATAAATCATAAGAGCTGAATATAACATTTTGTGGATATGGTAATTGGCAAGAAAGAATAACAGATTTGTTATGAAATATAGTCCTTTCTTCTCCTCCCTGAAAT
>NW_025742797.1:0-1909 GCF_021292245.1 Micropterus dolomieu | reverse complement strand
CACCTTTAACGATGTGGGCGCAGGTAATGTGGGGGAGTTTTCAGAAGCCTAAATGTTGACATTCAATGTTTGTACATATTTAATACAATAAAGCGTAAGTAAACAGAAATCTGTGTTCTGTTTTTACTTTTTATATTGTACGAGATTACTCCAGTCATGGAAAACTCGTGGAAATTAAGAGAAAAAGTCAAATATCCTGGAAAATTCTTTTAACATTATGTTGCAGCAGCATTGTGAACACCCCCCTGAGTCAGGTCACAAGTAGCACAGGTTGGCTAGGAGCGACGGGCTCAGATGTGTTATTGTTGAGAAAGTTGGATAAGAATGAAGAGGAAGCCGGGCTCAGAACTGAAATGAAGTAGTCCCAGTTTCTGACCGTATTACACTTGCATATCAATACTCCAAGTTCTTTGTGAAGTTTAAATAAAGTGTGGCGTTGTGACAGCAACATGTCTGAAAGAGCTTTTTGTACCGTTACACAGAGACGTTAGAGAGCTAAGGTTCAACAGAATAATGGGATTTGTTAGCAGGTAAAATTATAGCCTGTTATTATATTATTTCTTTATATACTATAAAAAATTATAACAATATAGCTGCAGGCAGAAATGATCAGGCTCCAAGCAGGTCGGGGAAAATGCAACATTTGACATTTTCAGAGAAGAAGAGCAGATGCAGGGACTTCAGAGAGAAGTGATGAAAGAATTTGGACTTGAAGCCTTTTTTGTAGGGAGGTCCTGATCATGTATTTTTGTCCCGGATCCCAATCGAGTAATTTAATATCTGCTGAGAGATACTTGTAATTTCCTAGTACAGTTGAACAGTGCACTACATTAAATGAAGTTTCTGTCTCCTTTTAAAAGTATTCTCCAGTGTGTGTTGCTTTACTGCAGCCTTTGTATGAGAGAACTCTGAACTCTGCTGGGCCAGGGCTAACCTTTAGCCTCTTAAATATTTTTCCAGTTTGCTGGATCCATTTTAAAAGGTATATGACTAAACTGGTCGCACTGTAGGTGTTTTTTTTTTGGTGGCTTATTAAATCTTTAGTATTAACGGCAGCTCTTTTAAAGCGAGTAAACACAATCAGCAAATATTGGGCTTTAATCTGGTTTCCTACAGCGGGATGGACCCAAAATAAACATGTTGCTGTGGTTAAATTGTAATAAACGGATCAAAATGATGCCAAGTACAACGATAGCTGGACTCAAGTAACGTTAACAGACACATGTTTAGTGAACTTACCCGGAAGTTCAGCTTCCTCTCTTTCTTTTCTCCAAGCAGTCTCCTGTTTCTGTGGCTCTCTGCAGCAGACAGGTTGAGAAGTACGAGCAAAGTTAAATCCACTTTTTAACACCCAAGATTAAAATTAAGTTTCAGTTTAACTTGTGACTTTTAGCTGACCTGTGGTTTAAAAGAGGAAGAGAAACTTTATGCCAATCGGTCCCGGCAATTTTCTATAGTTATAGCATATACAACATTTCATTCTCCAGGGTACAAAAAATATACAAATACATACTTTAAGAGATTCATTTAGGCTTTCTGATGAAAAAGTCCAGGTTAAAGTACCAACTTCTGTTCTTGAGTTCCAACATCAGTCACATCCATAAATCATAAGAGCTGAATATAACATTTTGTGGATATGGTAATTGGCAAGAAAGAATAACAGATTTGTTCTGAAATATAGTCCTTTCTTCTCCTCCCTGAAATCAAAAACACCAAAGAAAACATCCTTTAAACACAAAGAAACTCTCAGTATGAGAAGAGTTCCAAAATAAATGGGAAACATTTTCCTCTGCATTTTCACAGAGAGAACGCTCAGTTTGAATATTCTGTTTATATCTTTAAAGAAAGATTTCGCTGGGTAGAACCACTGAATCACTTTACACAAAACTTCTCTCACTTTCTTAGTGAG